>NC_140174.1:31503820-31521320 GCF_963971535.1 Notolepis coatsorum | reverse complement strand
AAAGCTGAGGATCTTTAACTCCAATGTTAAATCAGTCCTCCTGTATGGCGCCGAGACCTGGAAGACAACCGTAGGGCTGAATCAGAAAGTACAGTCCTTCATAAATTCCTGCCTCCGCCGCATTCTAAGAGTGAGATGGACAAATGTCATTACAAATCTGGACCTGTGGGAGCGCACAAAACAACTACCCCCGCCAGAAGAAATAAAGAAGAGAAAGTGGATGTGGATAGGCCATACCCTGATAAAGGAAGACACAAACATCACCCGGCAAGCCCTACGATGGAACCCACCTGGAAAGAGGAAACGCGGCAGGCCTCGAAACACCTGGCGCCGTTCTTGGGAAGGGGAAATGAAAGAGGCTGGACTGGGATGGCACAACATCGTTCGGGAGGCCAAAAACCGCCCAACATGGAAATAAATCGCCAGTGGCCTATGCTCCGCAGGGAGTGCAAAGGCTTAAGTCAAGTAAGTCATATATATATATATATATATATATATATATATATATATATATATATATATATATATATATATATATATATATATATATATATATATATATATATATATATATATATATATACGGTAAGAATAAATATATATTGCATATATAGTATAGTCAATCTAAATGGTTTGAAGAATGAATGTTACACACCAGCTGAGAGCATACAACCCATTATTGTTTTAACAAGATATAAAAATAAAATAAAAAATGAAACACTAAAAAGTTCTTCTCAGTCGCTTTGGTGCATTTCTCACATCACTATTTACATTTGCACAACAGTTAGTGCATTTCTCAAAACAATTAGTACAAACTGCAAAACCTAGTTGATAACCTGCAAAAAAGCGTGTCACTTGCTCAAAATTGATAGTTCCTTCTTCAAAAGCAAGTATTCATGTCAATGAAAGTGTCAGTGTCATCAAAATGAAAAGTCCTGACACCATTGTTTATGAACAAGATAGTCAAATGGATTTGCCATGTTTTCATTATGACAGTTCACTCTGTAAGTGTTTTCCAATGCAAAAAAGTCAGATCTTGGTGACACTTCCTGAAAATGCTCAAGACAGCACTAAACACTATTTGCACAGCCATTTGACATCTACAGTTACACATTACTGTACACACTGTACACATTGTAATATTCCCTCCTTGTTGGTCTGGGACATCAATGGTTTTTCTTTGTCCAATGTGATTTCTTCCACACCTTCTACCTTTTGCCAGATTGAAACCCGCCTCATCAACGTATAATGTGTGCAGCGGTTCCCTGGTACACGCTTTATCCCAGAAGAGAGAGAGAGAAAACATACTGTAAATATGGCAAATCTTTACTGTAACACTACTTTACACTACAATACAGTAAATCTGTGCTGCAGTAAAGCTGTCTAAATGTAAAATGTAAAAAGTGACAAGTTCTTGTCCCACTGCAAGCTTCATGTATGACACAATGGCAGTAGTGCAGTGCAGATTGTTTAGTGCTGAATTACTGTCCACACCTGCTCTCCTGACGAAATGTTTGAATACAGTAATTTTATTTACAGTGGTTCTCTCAACATTTGGCTGCACCCCTCGACCAGCCTCAGCCATTGTGAGGCCGTGATTGACAGATTTTGACAACTAGTTCAACATTTCTGTATGTAATGACTCAAGCAATCAAATGAGGACTATTAGTTTCATAGGGAATGACTATTCAGCAGTCATAAGTATAGTTAATTTTGACTGACATGACATAAGCAAATGATAATGTTATAAAACAGCAGAGAATTATATGAAAGCAATTGATGCATGTCCAAAAGCATTTGCAATTTGTTCAGAGGAATGAGAAACTGCTACTATGATGTGCACAAATGACAAATTGTTGTGGAGGTTGAACTAACAGTTATGAGAACTTTAATTCTGATCAGAGAAATGCACCAAAGCAATTGAGAAAAACTGTAAAACGCTCTTCATCTAAAAGATGTATATATTTTCTTTACTTGGGAGATTTCACAGAACTAGCCCTACATGAAAACCCATGTCTTCATCGTGTTTTCATGGAAAGCGGTCTCCCTTTGTCTGTTATGTCTATGCAGCGTTGGCCAACATGCTGAGAAACCTGCTTATGATAACTCCTAACTGATACTAAACTGGGGGAAATGTGCCTGTGTTATGTGTGGCTTCCATTCAGTCTCAGCCTAACGCTGTCCCAGTACATCAGCAAGTGTGTGTGTGCGTGTCAGGGTTTACAATAAGGCTGGGTCAGCATTGTACTGTCCTATTCTAAGACGGCGTCATCCACTAACGTTTATATTTTTTTATTTATTTTTTCACAGTCAGTTACAAATTATTTCCCTTGTGACATCGCTACCTGTATTTAGCCTAACGACTGACTGACTGACTGACTGACTGACTGACTGACTGACTGACTGACTGACTGACTGACTGACTGACTGACTGACTGACTGACTGACTGACTGACTGACTGACTGACTGACTGACTGACTGACTGACTGACTGACTGACTGACTGACTGACTGACTGACTGACTGACTGACTGACTGACTGACTGACTGACTGACTGACTGACTGACTGACTGACTGACTGACTGACTGACTGACTGACTGACTGACTGACTGACTGACTGACTGACTGACTGACTGACTGACTGACTGACTGACTGACTGACTGACTGACTGGATAGACTGCCAGTTCATCACGGGTCACCTCCCATTAATACATACTGTACTTGAATGTGCATATTCACACTCACATAATGCACACTGTACACATGCCAGTGGATTTAATTTTTCATTTCAAACCTTTATTTCAACTCGTAAACGACGACGAGCTTACAAAACAAAGACACAGTTTATCAGCAATTTCATACATGTACAGTAGGCACAACTAATGAGAATCAAACAATAGAAAATCAGCTAAGACACAAGTCGACACACGGTGGTCAGAGATACTTTTAAATGCAGCAAGAGAAGGAAGAACCTAGATACGCGAGCGTACATGCACATGCACACACTTGTACTTTTGTTCTCCCTCTTTCTGTCTCTCAGACACACACATATCCTCGCCATCACACACACACACACACACACACACACACACACACACACACACACACACACACACACACACACACACACACACACACACACACACACACACACACACACACACACACACACACACACACACACACACACACACACACACACACACACACACACACACACACACACACACACACACACACACACACACACACACACACACACACACACACACACACACACACACACACACACACACACACACACACACACACACACACACACAGGAAATGAAGGCAGTTCCATTAGCAGCAGTCTGTCATATAGTCCAGGTTTATGGATGCCCCCTAGGGAGACCGGGGTCTGCTTCCTCTACCCCCAGGGACTTGCACGCACACACACGCACACACACACACACACACACACACACACACACACACACACACACACACACACACACACACACACACACACACACACACACACACACACACACACACACACACACACACACACACACACACACACACACACACACACACACACACACACACACACACACACACACACACACACACACACACACACACACACCACCAACACCTCCTTTCATCTCACTCTCACTGGGCCTTAATGAATTGAGCTGGCTAATTGTTTGGAGTATAACCCTGGCGCCTCACGCCAGGCCAACAGATGAGGATCCTGCCCAGTGGCCCATTCTGGCTTAAAGATGCTACTCTAATGATTAGATTAGATTAGATTAGATTAGATTCAAATATATTGTCAAGTACAGTAAAAGGAAAAGAGGTTTGGCATCCAACCAGAGTGCAGATATAACAGTAAAGTGCAATAGACACAATATATGTGTTTGTGTTAAATCAATGCAACATACTCTGTCCTATCTATCTGAAAAGGATGTATGTACAGCATGTGTATGCGAATTTCAGAGTCTGTATCTAAAACGATATACAGTACAAGTAGCCGACAGTGAAATATGAACTCCGGTTTAAAAGTATTTCTCGTTCTCTGTTTTGTCGTCATGGACGTCTTTATGACCTTTGGCGAACGGCCGCGAGTCCCGTCCTGTTGACTGAATAACCAATCTGCGGCTCTGGAAAACGTCAACTCAGTTTCCGTACAATTTCTTTTCTGGGGGGAAAATGGAACCGTGTTTCTGGCGTTGATGGTTCTACCAGTCATGACGTCAGCTCACGTCTGCTGGAGAGAGACCCGTGTATTTTGCCTAAAAGCCTCCAGGATGTTTTCACTAAATATCTCTGTCTTTTCTCTCTCCTGTGTCTCAGGTCTGGAAGCGTCAAGAATCACTGGGATGAAATCTATTACTTTGTGGAAAACCTAGCGGAAAAGTTCAAAAGGTAAGCGGAGGAATCAGCCGAACCGTCCAAGTGTGTAAACATGTGTCTGTTGTCCCAGAAACACTGGGCCACTCTTAGATTAGATTCATGTATTTTATTTTATTTTTATTTTTTAATCTTTTTTCCCCTCCTTTTTTTCCGTTTTTCTCCCATCCCAATGTTTAGTCGTTATGCCAATTCCCAATCCCCTTCCTGGTCGTTGCGCACTTACCCTCCCCTACCGTCGGTCCGGGAGGGCGGAGACTATCACATGCTTCCTCCGACACATGTGTAGCCAGCCCACCGCTTCTTGGGGGAGTGTAACGTGTGGAAGGATCACACTACCTCCCCCAGATCCTTCCCTCGCTGTGCAGGCGCCCCGACCGAACTGTAGGAGTCGCTGTTTTTACAACGACCAGGACCTACCCCACCGGCTTTCCCACCCGCTGACACTGCCAATTGTGTCAGTATGGACGGCCGACCAAGCCGGAGGCATTCGATCCCACTGTCTCACCGGCCGCCCAGATTAATGTATTGTTATATACAGCACAAGTACAGGACAACAAAAATAAGTTTGGCATTGTGGGGCAGTACTGATATTAGATTACATTAGATTAGATTAGATACGATTAGATTAGATTAGATTCAAATGTATTGTTATAAACAGCACAAGTACAGTACAATGAAAATAAATGTGGCATCTAACCAGAGTGCAAATGTAACAGTAAAGTGCAATAGTAATATACAATGTACAGGTGATTCAACTCAGTATAAAATATATACATGAGTACTACTGAGTAATAGTGCTAATCAGATGTATGTACAGAGTTGTAGTATTAATATGTACAGTGATTAGGGATGGGAATTGATACGATTTTATCGATACGATTCCATGATCAATTCTGCTTATCGATACGATTCTTTATCGATTCCTGAATAAATAAATTGGAAATGCAACAGAACTAAGCTGGTTAGAATAACAACATGCAACTTGACATTTCTGATTGTCATTTATTGTTGAGCCCCCACCAAAATGGTCGCAATTTCGAGCCCTTGCAAATTTAGTGACTGCTCTGTGACACTTTTCCTGAGTCAGTTTACCCCACTGTGCTAGCGTGAAAGGATTTTCCTGAGGTGCGCAAGAACCACTAGCTGCAGCCTCAGTCTATTGTGATCATCTAAAATGGATGAAATGCGAGAATATTTATACAGTGAAAGCATTCGTTTTCATTTAGGTTTTCCTAGTCAAGGAATCAAATAGTCTGCTATGGCTGCATGCGTGGCGCTAACGTTATTGTTTTAAAATGTGCAACTGTCGGGAGATACATGGCATCAATAAGAGGAATCGATAGTCACAGAGCCATGCGATTCCAGGAATCGGACAATTAGGAACCGGTTCCCAACCGGTTCCGGTTCTCGATTCCCATCCCTAACAGTGATACAGGTATAAAGACACTATGGTAGTAAGTCATAGGCCCATAGACGCCTACGTATAAGAGCAGGCGAAGCGGGTGCTCTACCAGTATTGAACTTGGGGGAGCGAACTTGTCTCTTTGCTCCCTCACTTTTTGATCATAATTATGATATATCCCCCCCCAATATATAAATATTATCTAACCATAACTACGTAATTTCAATCAAATTAATAATACGCAATGACACTTAATAGCAAGTTTTTAAGTTTCCAAAGATTGTGTGACCCCCCACTTTAATGGTTTGATCCAGTGCCCACGGGCCACGGTTCGTCGGCATGACGTATATGACATGTTGGGGGAGGCGGCTTTTTCGAAAGCCCTTGAAAAATTCAGGCTGGATATTGGATAACATTGTGAGGATTATTCTTCGGCGTTTACATCAAAATGGAGCAAATCATCACGTAAGTCGAACACTGTGACTGTATACTAAATGCGCAAACAGATTGAAACTGAATATTTCTCGTATGGTGAGCCTCGGCGCTGCACCGAGTGAATCCAGAGATACAGGATGGTGCGCAGGCGCTGTGATCACCCAACGGCGGAAATAATGCCGCTTTGAGCAGTTTATAAAAAAATATTAAAAATATTTATTAGCAACGCCGAGCTTTCAAACCATCCCGTATCTCTGTGCGAACCCCTCGTGCAACTGTGAGCACCTTTGTAATGTCTCTGTGATACTAACGAACGGTTCGGCCAGAACCAGTCCTTCATGGTAAATCTAGGTTGGTTTCCCATTGAGGAGCAAGTGACTGTGGATTCACTCGGTGCAGCACAGTCACGAAAGGGGACCCTGATGTAAACAAGACAAACGTCTTTCTCTGGTCTGCATCCCCTTAACAATTGTGTGTATTGAGCCGTACTGTATTGTACCCATTCTGCAATCTGTTAAATAAAGTTTTCATTCATTCAGCCGCCGCGCTCACTGGGGCTATTGATAGCGTCAATTAGTTGTTGTTGTTGTTGTTGGTGCTGCGGATGTGAACGGGGCTGGAGGGGCTTTGGGAGGATGGGAAAGTTATTATTATTATTATTATTATAATAGTAATTGGCTATCATACGTGCCTAGCTAGCGTTAGCTAAAAGAGCCCTCGCAGTGAAGTTATTATTATTATAGCTATCATACTGCAATATAAACTGAGTTTTATAGTGAAAAGAGCAGCTTTATTTTGGTCAAGATTGAAGGCTCTATATTGCAGGAAATTGCACATACAGGTGTTCATTAAATGTAAAAAAAAATCTGCCGTGGAGGGGGTCGTGCCGGACCCCCTCCAAACCACCCCTTGCAAAAAAAAATTTAAAAACTAAAAAAGAAGAAAAAAAAAAAATTGCACCCCCACTTTCAACTATAACTAGGCGGCCATGCATAGGCCTACTGGCCAGCAGCGTAACCTTTAAGAGTAGGTAATGGATATGTACAGATATAGATAGTATCTATCTACAGATATGTAAAATAATTATGTGCAGAGGTATGTACAGACAGATGTGGATAGATAATATATACGGTAAGAATAAATATATATACAGTCTATACAGCATTATTGTACATGCTCTCATCTGTTAACAGCATGTCCCAAAAACACTAGGCCGCGCTTCCTTTAAAAGCCCCATGTCGGAATGTCCTCACGTCAGCAACTTTGTGGAAGGTAAACATCCTCGGCACTGTAGGTATTTCTTAGATGCTTTTGAAGTGGAACAGGACATCAGTCGCCCACCAGCGAAAAAACATTCTCCATGTCCCCAACGGAGCTGAAGACGGGGACATATGCTGAGTCAATTAGCATGCAGGAGGGTCCTGGGTGTCCTGGGTGTCCTGGGTGTCCTGATGCTGCTTCGCTCAGCTGCTGGGAGAACGGCATGAGTCTTTGCGGGGGTTAAGGGTTGAAGACGGGACGATACCCTCTATATTTATTGAGAGTTTTATTGGGAGTAACATATTATTATAACATGTATAATATATAATAATATATATTATATTATAATATATAACCAATAGGGCATACACTTTCATCTGCACCTTTGTTTACACCGTTTATTTTTGTCATATTTTTATACTCAGATCAAATTTCATTGCCTATATTTATGTATTTTTCTACTATTACCCTGCCCATACCTGTACCTCCCCTCGGCCATGTTGCTATGACACATGCCACATTTCCCCAAGGGGATCAATGAAGGCATATCTTATCTCATCTTTTACACATTAGTGTACACATTAGTAGTGTTTACTGATTTCTGAAGCGCTTGTCTTCTTGGTTCAATGTTGGTTTAACTGTGGACGTCAGAACAACTTATATTCTGACACCTCTCTGGGTGGTTGTGTGGACGTCACGCCCCAACAGCCAGTAGCTGACTAATGGACCATGTTTTCTGGGCTACAGAGACAAGGGACACATTGGTCCAAGTAACAGAGACACATCAATGACACGCATGATGCAGATGTACAGTAAGGTTTGTCTTACAGTAGGTCCTTAACTTAAAAACCTAACTCTTCACCTTAGCCTTTTAATGCACTCTGTCACTTAGATCATTGTACGGTCTATTTTTATGTCTGCACCTTATGCGTTGCTTTTATTCCGATTATTGTCTATTTTATACTAATTGTATGTCTGCACTTTATGCTTTATTCTCTGCTAATTTTATGAAAATCCTCTGCTCATGTTATGCCTATGTCTATTTTATGTCACCAGTTTACTTCCATAAAAGCTGAAGTCAGTGAAAGTCTAACTTTAGTCTAGTCTCAACTAGTGACGTCAGTCTGAGGCTGGTGTTGTTCTGAGAACATCCACACTCCAAGGCCACAACCACACCTGGAACCTTGAAAAACACAGATCAGCATAAAAACAGCTGACAACCAATCTCTCTTTAAAGTCTGATCTAAACAATACTGTGAAACTGCATAAACTTCCTCACCTCACAAACAATCGTCACATGTGTGTGTGTGTGTGTGTGTGTGTGTGTGTGTGTGTGTGTGTGTGTGTGTGTGTGTGTGTGTGTGTGTGTGTGTGTGTGTGTGTGTGTGTGTGTGTGCGCGCGCACGTGTACATGCATCCAAATCTTTGGCAAACATTAACAAAAATTCAACAATAAACAAGCTTGATGCCATTTCCCACATCTAAAGACATCAAAGTAATGTAAGAAACAGACATGAATGAATCTGCAGTTGTCCCGGAGCTCAGAGAAAGCTTGTATGTCACCCACATGTCACTGCGTTCTGTCACTGCGTGTTTATTTATGGACAGGCTACAGAAGAGCAAAACAATGCATACATGCACAACGTCCTGGATCGCCGACAAAGGAAATAGAAAAGAATAACCTGAGAAAAATTCCGCCGCGACCGCAATAAACTCAATGTGTATCTGACCCTGCGATTGTTGTTGTAAACTAAAGGCTTGTCAGCAGCTCCTCTGTAGTGGTTGTTATCGTGTTGTTATTAATTACGTACAATATGGTCTTCTTTGTCTCCCTTCCAGCCCCATGTTGAGGATGTCCTTCATAACGTTCTCGTCCAGAGCGTCCACCATCATGAAGCTGACAGAAAACAGGTACAAAAGCGCTACAATAAAGGAATATCTTATCTTATCTTCAGATTCAGATTTTCGTAGTTTTATTTGCCATATGCAACAAGTACAATGGAATTCTTACTCTCAGTTTGCTCCACAGCACAAAGGAATAAAAAAGCAATTAACAGACTTTTAAAAAGCAGGTATTTATATACAATAACTGTCTGCGGTATGTGCAATAACATAAGTACAACTAAGTAAGTATAAGTAAATACAAATAAAAATAAGACACATTCGACAAGTTAAAAAATAATTGCACATTGTATTGATGCACAAGGGTGCAGTAAAGTGGCTGAGCATTGTAGCAGCATTTGAGTCCAGTAATTTGAGTCCAGTCTTATCTTATCTTATCTTATCTTATCTTATCTTATCTTATCTTATCTTATCTTATCTTATCTTACACATTACGAATCGTCTCAGCCAGCCCTCCGTGCCTTCGTACCACTAACCAACCATGAGGGCGTGGACTGCTGCCAATAGTTGGAGAACTAACACAGTGTGCTACTACTATTTAAACCATGTATACTATTATTATCTATTATTATCTTTTTTCCTGCCTGTACCTCCCCCTCCCCCCTCCCCTATGCTGCTATGACACCTGAATGTCCCCAAGGGGATTACGTAATAAAGGAACACTTGACTTGATACCCTATCGCTGATATGTAGACTGTCCACCCAACCCTCCAGTGCACGTTTTCATTTGAGCCCCTGCCTTGGAAAGTAGGCGTCACATTGTCCCAGCTCACACTCAAGCCAACTGAGAGGATCACAGTTAATAATGGGGCCATGGTGTCATCACAATAACAAATACAACACGGGCGAGTATCTCCTTCACGACTGATGTGGTTTTCCTCTCTCCAGGGTAGAGATCAGGAAGGGCCTGAACGCTCTGAAAAGAGAGATCCCAGGAGGAGACACCTTCATGCACCTGGGACTGGAAAGGGTAGGCTCTCTTGCATTTTGTAATGAGGCTGGATGCTTGTGAGTGGAGTGTGTAACAAACAGGGACGGCCATGACATAACCTGAAGACTCCATGTTCCCAGATGACTTGTGACAATATACGTTTTCTTTCTCTTTTGAAGGCGAACGAGCAGATACACCATGAGAACTTTGGTAAGCGCCGATGAGCTGCGCACACACTAACACACACTACTGCTTTGTCTCCACTGGCCAGGGTTTAGCCGTGCTGTGGCCTGTCTGGCACACATTGAGTGTCTCCATTGTCTTTAGAACCTGGCCAAACCTGTTTAGTCACAGTTTAGCTTGTGTACCACAGTTGTTGGTGTGAATTTTGAAAGGTTACCTAGCAACTGGAGAATTTACAAGAAACCCAACCATACCATGCTAGACCATGGCTAGCCCCAGCCAGGTTGAACATAGCCAACGGAGACAATAAGGCATAACACACCAAAGAAATCTTAATTTATGTTGTTGAATTATGTTGAGGTTATACTGTTGCTTCCTGCTCTGTAGGGACGGCCAGTGTCATCATTGCCTTGACAGATGGAGAACTGCAGGAACACCAGCTCAGCACTGCACAGCAAGAGGTAAAGAATACAGGACTATTCTCCAAACCAAGGGTGTAGGTTTGGTTCAACATTGGGGGGGAGGGGGGAACTTTAAGCGGTTGGTCTAAGGGTGCGGTTACACCTTTCGTTTCATCTTCGTATTGTTGTCATATGCGTTTCGCCGCGACGTCGTGCGCCTCGAGTCACACTTTAGTTTTTTTTCGTTTTTGTCACCCGAGCACACTGATGTAGTACACTGCCAAAGCAGTAGGTGGCAGTAGGTGGCAAACATGAAGGCAATTTCAACCAATCAGAACTTGAATGTGCCTGCAAAGCAAATGTCAACAAGGCGGCCACCATCTATTGCCTAGTTACCCAATGCAGCAATTCTTTTTCAGCAAAGCCTAATAAAAGTGCAATAAACAAAACGGATACATTCACTGTGTGTTCTGCCTGTCATTTGTTGATGAAACAAAACTAACATCAACACAAGTGACCACCAAGAGCGGATAGTTTAGTCTAAAAAACGATCGGTAGCATTGTTAGCTGCATGCTAACGTCAATGGAATTTGCCATTATAACAGTATAGCATTGTGGCTAGAAGCTAACGTTAGCTCACGCTACTTAGCCAGCACCAAACTGATGATATCGGGAGCTATCAGTGGTTAGATAACATAGAGACAACGCTGTGTGTATTAAACAAAGGTGAATAGATGACTGGGCCATTTTGTTTAATGCTTGTTAAGTTGAAAGAGGAGCTTTGAGCTAACAGGGTTTGATAGCTAACACTAGCTCATGTTATCCAGTGGCAGTGCCAATCGGTAATGCTAGCAGAATGAATGGATGTAAACTTTCTTTAACATATTGCATATGGGTACAATACAATACGGCTCAATACAAACAATTGTTAAGGGAATGCAGACTGTTGTAGCTTGGACTGGGGTCCTTATAACAATAACTTGACAACACATAGTAGCTGCAGCTACTGTATTTGGTTTGGGACAGCTCTCTGTCACTGGAAGGGCACGCAGATGGTATCTACTGCGCATGGGCGTTTTCGCAACAACGGCTCATGCAGACTACACGCTGTTGTCTGCGCATTTTTTAGCATGTCTCCAAAACGCAAACACAATTTTGCGTTTCAGCCGTATCCACAAAAAAACGCCAAAAAACGCATTTCTGTGTAATAGGGACATGAAACGTATTCAAAAACGTATAAAAAAACCGCCACAAATACACTAGTCTAACCATGGCCTAAGCGAGTGTCAAACACTTAATTTCTTCTGGTGTATTTTTCTGCACCAATTTGTGCCTTTTCTGCATCAATTTATAGTGGAAATGTCTTTATGTAAAGGAAAATATATATACATGTTTTGACCTCTTTTCCTCTTTTGGGGAGGGGGTTGTTGTCTTTCATATTAGCAAAACATTTTGAGGGAGACAAATTGACAAATTAAGAGAGTGGTAGCACCAAATATTGGACCGACATGTTTCGGTCACTGTATGGGTAACGTTTGCACATGCCGGTGGAGGCAAAAACACGTTGGTCCAATAGAATATGATTTATAAGAGTAACTAACAATGTTGTCTCTTGTCTTTTGTCTTCAAACAGGCAGAGAGAGCCAGGTCACTTGGTGCCATTGTGTACTGCGTCGGTGTCAAAGACTTCAACGAGACACAGGTAGGGCTGGATTATTCTGGGTGGGTAGCGTAGAGGTCTAAGCACTTGCCTACCACCGCAGAGACTCTGGGTTTGTATCCAGCTGTCAGCAGTACTACATCTGGCTTGGTCAGTCTGTCAGTGTTCGCGGGTGGGAAGCCGGTGCGATATGAGTCCTGGTAATTGCAAAACAGCGACTCCTACTGTTCAGCAGGGAGGGGATCTGGGGGAAATAGCGAGAACCTCCACATGCGTTACGTTCTCCCAGTGAAACTCCTCGCTTTCAGGTGAAAAGAAGCCGCTGGCGACTCCACATGTATCGGAGCAGGCATGTGATAGTCTCCACTCTCCCCAGACCGAAAGTAGGACAATGCGTGCAACGACCAGGAAGGGAATTGGCATAACAAAAAAATTAAAAAAAGAAGATCATTCTGGATATTTTCAACATTTCATATTACTCTCACCCTCTATTGACTCTGTCAAAAAGATTCCTCCAAAGCAGCCGGGTTTGCCTGATTAAGGACATCTTCTTTTATTTTCATTAACATCCTTCGTCTGTCGCATGGTCCATTGAACTAAATTGCAGGCCAGGAAAGCTGCGGCCAATAGCGAGTGCCCAGGAAAACACAACTCACTTATTCACACTCCTGATTGACAACACTCTGATGGGAATCAAATGGGCTGACGATCGGAAATTAAGATCTAGGTTGAAAATAACCACAATTATCGTTTTACTGTAACGCGTGGTGTCCGTGTGCATTGTCCATGCATATTGGCAGGAACGCTACACCAGGATGGCGTTGAAGGAAGAGAGATGCTCCAAAACGCTGTTATGACGCCGATGTCTCGTGATTGACACAGTAATAACAGCTATTCACTGACCCCTATGCGGTTTTCCACGACCCTCAATTCAAATATTTTCCTGGAAAAATTTCAACAATCTTACGTTTCGGGGTCGGTACGGCTGCTTAGAGTGGGCCGGAGAAAACCTGTAATTTTTGCAATATGCAAACAATTATCTTCCAGAGGAGGATGTTTCAAGTTCCTGGATTTAATGTTACAGGGTTTGAAAGCTAAAGCGTCGTCCCTCTCGCACGGGCTGATTGACCTCCAATAACCAGACACTCTGGGGACCCCGAGCCCCCCCGTCCTCACGGTCCACTAAAGCCCCGATTAGGTTGATTGTAAAACGGACCTGGTGCTTGATTTTGCATAACTTGTGGTCAATGAAAGGCCACAATGTTTCCCCCTTTGATGGCGCGTTCAGAGAGAGACGGTGTATCTCAGTGGCCGAGTATCAAAGTGACCTCACGGTACCTCCGTCCAGCATGTCTATTAGCGATATACTTCCAACGCATTCCTGTAGATCAAAGTGTGCGTGGAACCGAACAGAGTGGAAAGTCGGAAATCAAGAGCGTAATGTCCAGGGAGCCGCTGTTCTAACCATGTGAAACAGTTGCGAGGATCTTGCATCAGCGTCTCCGGTGTCCAGCATGATCTCATGGCATAGATTCAGTCGGTCATACAGTAGTTTATGTGTCTAGACCCGGTCCTGAGGCGGCTGAGAGGAAGCCCTGTAGCCTGTATAAATAAATACTGCTACCCCCACTAACTCTGTTCTCTCTGTTCTCTCCTCGTCTCCTCTTCCCTTTTCATCCTTGTCTTCTCTTTCTTTCTTGTCTTTTCGTCTCTCTCTGTCCTTCTTCCGATCCATCTTTTATCCCCCAACTCTCTCTCCGTGACCCCCCCCCCACACACACACACACCTCGCCTTTCTTGATCCTTCCTCTCCTTTTCCACCTCACTCTCGTTCTATCCCTCCATCCATCCATTCATCCATCCACCCATATCCATCCATCCATCTATCTACTATCTACCTACCTACCTATCTATCATCCATCCATCCATCTACTATCTACCTACATATCTATCTATCTATCTATCTATCCATCCATCCATCCATCCATCCATCCATCCATCCATCCATCCATCCATCCATCCATCCATCCATCCATCCATCCATCCATCCATCCATCCATCCATCCATCCACTACCCACTCTTTCTCTCCTATAGCTGGCCACCATCGCGGACACCATCGAGCATGTGTTTCCTGTCATGGGAGGGTTCCACGCGCTCCGAGGAGTCATCGACTCGGTAAATAAACTCTGGGCGGCTCAGGGAAGCACCTCGCTGGCTACAAGCTCTGCTGCCGATCTATTTCACAGATCCTACATTCAGAGTAGAGGTATCAGGGTTGCAGGCGGGGGGGGGGGGGTAGACTCGTAGTCTCACTGTTTTCATAGAAGTAAAACAGGCCTGGCCAGAACCGTGGTCCTTTGTGTATCGGGTTCACAGAACACACATACAGAGAGCGCGGCTATTTGGGGAATTGGCTTAGTAGCGAGCCGCATATAGGTCAGTACTGTGACACCTGGAGAGTGAAAAAACAGAAGCCGGAATCAAGGTTGATACACGAAACACGGAATTGACACCATTCTTATAAAAGCCAACACAGGTTTTCACTGTTGGTGATTTCTTTTAGTAGAATTTCTATGAATCTGATCAAATAGTATGAAGAAGAAAATACAAGTGCTAGCGTAGTAAACATCACTGTTAGTAGTAGTTTGTCTTAGCAGCTCCTCACACTCTGCTATATTTACGCTATTTACTCCTATTCTTGATTTTTAATACAACTGATATACAGGCATACAAGTCAAGTCAAGAGTTTTATTTGTCACGGCATACAAGCATACAGTGAAATGTGGGGGGTCTTGCCCTCAACGATTGTGCAATAATACAATAATGCAATAATACAATAATAAGAATCCAATAGGATGAGAATAAGACATTTGTGCAATAATACAAGTAATAAGAATAAGACATAACATGTACATGAAGTTTACAAAAAGCATGGTAAGACATGCTAGGTCCTGCGATAGTGCAATACACTGTTAGCTACGGATGAGGCACTGGGTCTTATGTACACTACTATACAATGCTATACTATACAATCTACAGTTATACTATGTGTCCTTATGCTATCCATCTGTTTACTATACAAGAACCACTCCCGTTCTTGTTTTTAAAGTGACCTTTCATTGTGTAAAGTGACCATGAGTGTGAGCGTGTGCAGCATGTGTGTGTGTGTGTGTGTGTGTGTGTGTGTGTGTGTGTGTGTGTGTGTGTGTGTGTGTGTGTGTGTGTGTGTGTGTGTGTGTGTGTGTGTGTGTGTGTGTGTGTGTGTGTGTGTGTGTGTGTGTGTGTGTGTGTGTTCATGCTAAAGTGACTGCTAGTGTGTGAGTGTATACAGTATATGGACCCTCATCTGCACCTTTGTTCAGAGTATATTCAGATTTTATTATATTGTTTATACTGTTTATTCTTTCTTATATTTTTTGTATTCAGATCTAATTGTATTGCCTATATTTATGTCTTTCTACTATTACCCTGCCCATACCTGTGCCTCCCCTCCCCCATACTTCTATGACGTCCCAAATTTCCCCAAGGGGATCAATAAAGGAATATCTTATCTCATCTTATCTTATCTTATCTTATCTTGTATTATCTTATCTTATCTTGTCTTATCTTATCTTATCTGTTCTCTTTTCTCCTCGCTCTTTCTCCAGATCATCAAGAAATCTTGCATTGAGATTTTGGCAGCTGAGCCTTCCAGCGTGTGCGCAGGAGGTAGTGACCTATAAACACACGCACACCCACGCGCGCGCGCGCACACACACACACACACACACACACACACACACACACACACACACACACACACACGCATGCGCGCGCACACACACACACACACACACACACACACACACACACACACACACACACACACACACACACACACACACACACACACACACACACTTAAGGGGGTCCCCTGCAGAGCCTCAGATCAATGCCAGCTCCCTGTCATTTCTTAAGTGCTGTGTTAATTTAATTACAGAGGTGCCTTGCTCTCTGTCTCATGGCGCTCTCCAATAATGACAATCCCAGACACTATAAGGACATCCAGGTCACTTCCAGGAAACCAGCAGGAGCTGGATAGTGTATGGGATACCGGTATAGGGTCTCTCTCTGTATTTAATCACGTGAGACTGTCGTAGAGCTGCTGTGGCTTGGCACATGGAAGACACAGGTTTGACTTTGAGACTATATGACTTTTGCGTCCCGCTGAGAGAATTTGATCCCATTATGAGATTATATTACTGGCCTGCCATGATAGGAGATATTATTACCTATTATTATTGGTAATAGTAGTATTTTATTATTATTATTATTATTATTACTAGTAGTATTATTTGTGTTATTATTATTATTATTATTATTATTAGTAGTAGTAGTAGTAGTAGTAGTAGTAGTAGTAGTAGTAGTAGTAGTAGTAGTAGTAGTAGTAGTAGTAGTAGTAGTAGTAGTAGTAGTAGTAGTAGTAGTACTGTTATCATTATCATTATTATTGTGGAAATAATTATTATTACAGGTTTCTTGTTTATAAACATACCCTATTTGAGCCAATCAGCAATACCCGCTGAATCACGTGACTAAGTTGCCCCCTACCTGCTTGAGCTACTGAACTAAAAAAGTACAACAGGCTCCATGGAGAAAGCATGACACTCCCCTGACTAAAAGCACAATGGAGCTCTATGGACAAACCATTGCACTCCTCTAACTAAAAGTACAACATAGTTATATGGTGAAACCATGGCACTCCCCTGACCAAAAGTACAACAGGGTTCTATGGAGAAACCATGACACTCCTCTGACTGAAAGCACAATGGAGCTCTATGGAGAAACCATGACACTCCCCTGACTAAAAGTACAACAGAGTTATATGGAGAAACCGTGACACTTCCCTGACGAAAAGTACAACAGGGTTCTATGGAGAAAC
>NC_140174.1:31496753-31499253 GCF_963971535.1 Notolepis coatsorum | reverse complement strand
CTCCAGTTGTAACACCAGTACCGCGGTCAAGGGACCAACTCCAGTTGTAACACCAGTACCTCGGCCAAAGGACCAACTCCAGTTGTAACACCAGTACCGCGGTCAAGGGACCAACTCCAGTTGTAACACCAGTACCGCGGTCAAGGGACCAACTCCAGTTGTAACACCAGTACCTCGGCCAAGGGACCAACTCCAGTTGTAACACCAGTACCGCAGTCAAGGGACCAACTCCAGTTGTAACACCAGTACCGCGGTCAAGGGACCAACTCCAGTTGTAACACCAGTACCGCGGTCAAGGGACCAACTCCAGTTGTAACACCAGTACCGCGGTCAAGGGACCAACTCCAGTTGTAACACCAGTACCGCGGTCAAGGGACCAACTCCAGTTGTAACACCAGTACCGCGGTCAAGGGACCAACTCCAGTTGTAACACCAGTACCGCGGTCAAGGGACCAACTCCAGTTGTAACACCAGTACCGCGGTCAAGGGACCAACTCCAGTTGTAACACCAGTACCGCGGTCAAGGGACCAACTCCAGTTGTAACACCAGTACCTCGGCCAAGGGACCAACTCCAGTTGTAACACCAGTACCGCGGTCAAGGGACCAACTCCAGTTGTAACACCAGTACCGCGTTCAAGGGACCAACTCCAGTTGTAACACCAGTACCGCGGTCAAGGGACCAACTCCAGTTGTAACACCAGTACCGCGGTCAAGGGACCAACTCCAGTTGTAACACCAGTACCGCGGTCAAGGGACCAACTCCAGTTGTAACACCAGTACCGCGGTCAAGGGACCAACTCCAGTTGTAACACCTGTACCTCGGCAGGAACCCTAGCGTGCATGTATTTTGGTGCGGGAGGAAACCGGAGTACCCGAAGGTAAGCCACGCAAACACAGGGAGAACGTGCAAACTCCACACAGAGAGGCCCCCCATGCTGGGGTTTGAACCCAGGACCTTCTTGCTGTGAGGCGACCGCGGTAACCACTGTGCCACCAAACGAAGCGTAAAAGACGGAGAGGAGGAATTTATATCGTCCAGCTGCAAATCTTCCCATTCGGACGTTTGGTTCCCATTAATTACAGTGTCACGTCCTGCGTTGGTCATCGGGTGATCGGGAGGACATAGCAGCTCCATTGTGAGGTCGTATCAAAGATAGCGTGCCTGTAGAGCGGTCATGCTGCGAGTATGAGAATCGGCGGAGTTGGGATTTACGACGCCGCGGTACACAACGCTGGACGGCGTTCTCTCAATGGTGCCATTCAGCCGTCGCTGTGGAAATCGGCATGGTGATTAAAATAAAAGGCCCACGGCAACCGAGTGACACATGTCTGTCTGGGAATCCAGAGTGACCTCGTTCAACTTGGCTGGACGGAAATGCCTGTGTGTGTGTGTGTGTGTGTAACGTATATAACATAACCGATAGGGCATACAGTCCCTCATCTGCACCTTTGTTTACACTGTTTATTTTCTCTCATATTTCTATATTAAAATCAAATTCTATTGCCTATATTTATGTATTTCTACTATTACCCTGCCCATACCTGTACCTCCCCTCCCCCATTCTGCTATGATGCCTGAATTTCCCCCAATGGGGATCAATAAAGGAACATCTTATCTTGTCTTATCATATGGTGTGGTGTGGTGTGGTGGGGTGTGGTGTGGTGTGGTGTGGTGGGGTGTGGTGTGGTGTGGTGGGGTGGGGTGTGGTGTGGTGTGGTGGGGTGTGGTGTGGTGGGGTGTGGTGTGGTGTGGTGTGGTGGGGTGTGGTGTGGTGGGGTGGGGTGTGGTGTGGTGTGGTGGGGTGTGGTGTGGTGTGGTGGGGTGTGGTGTGGTGTGGTGTGGTGTGGTGGGGTGTGGTGTGGTGTGGTGGGGTGGGGTGTGGTGTGGTGGGGTGTGGTGTGGTGTGGTGGGGTGTGGTGTGGTGTGGTGTGGTGTGGTGGGGTGTGGTGTGGTGTGGTGGGGTGGGGTGTGGTGTGGTGGGGTGTGGTGGGGTGTGGTGTGGTGTGGTGTGGTTGTGGTGTGGTGTGGTGTGGTGTGGTGTGGTGTGGTGTGGTGTGGTGTGGTGTGGTGTGGTGTGGTGTGGTGTGGTGTGGTGTGGTGTAGTGTAGTGTAGTGTAGTGTAGTGTAGTGTAGTGTAGTGTAGTGTGGTGGGGTGGGGTGTGGTGTGGTGTGGTGTGGTGTGGTGTGGTGTGGTGTGGTGTGGTGTGGTGTGGTGTGGTGTCTTGTCTTGTCTTGTCTTGTTGTCGTGTTGTCATGTTGTGTCGTCCTCTGTGCCTATATGCCAGTAACCATCTGGCTCCACAACTGTGGGCACGGACTGCTGCCAATACCGTAGCTGGAGAACTAACGGCTGGAGAACTTGAGAACTGTTAGGACCCGTCCGACTCTTAACTACTAAACACTGCATGGACTCTGGCGCAGGACTCTGGCACAGGACTCTACTGCATGTGTATATCCGTGTGTGTGTCACATCCTTACACATGCTTCTGTTCCTTTGT
>NC_140174.1:31489253-31494253 GCF_963971535.1 Notolepis coatsorum | reverse complement strand
ATGGACAGATTGAGAGGAGGAGAGGGAGGGAGGGAGAGAGACTATAATATAAGAGAGAAGATTGAATAAGCTTGAGGCTCTTATATATAAGGAGGAAGGGAGCCATGGGGTGGAGGAAGGAGGAACAGAGGGAGGTGTTGGGGCTTTTAATGTACATCCCACGATGCACTGCTGTGATACTCACATGATCTCCGGGCTGGGGCCTCATCAGAGAGACCTGGTCGTAACCGCGGCGAAACAGAGCCCAGATCGCATCCAGTTTACCCTGCAGTGGTGGAGAGAGGGGGGGGGGGGGTTAGTATGATGCAGCCTCCCAGCCTGGACCTATTATCAACGATGGTGTATATAATGGAGCCCATATGGATTCTGGTTCAGACCTGTTAACAATATGAGAGTATAAACCTCATTTGGGTGTGAGAGCGTAACCTATCATTTTATGGCTCCACTAAATCAGTGCTCCGTTCGTTGTCTCTGGAGCAGACCCAGATTTCACATCCAGGTGACATCACACATTAAAATGTTCTCTCTCTCTCTCTCTCTCTCTCTCTCTCTCTCTCTCTCTCTCTCTCTCTCTCTCTCTCTCTCTCTCTCTCTTTCCGATTTCCATCTTTAGGAGTGAGTGGCGCGTGTTCGCAAGATATTGCATGAACACCCCTCCGGGGCACTACAGGATAAATCCTTAAAACGGGTGGCATTCCCCTTTAATTAAGATACTGTAAACTAGTGTCTCCAGAGCCGGGCCTGTTTCTCAGAAGACACAGTGCCCCATTCAAGTCAAGGTAGCACTGTGTCAATATAGTAGTAAGTACCGCAATTACTGCATGAAAGACCTCTGCGATTAAACACAGAGCCATATTGTGCTGCGTGATAAAAAAGGACAAAGACTCCATTCTACTGTAGACAAACAAAGTTAGCTACTGCGCATGAGGCCAAGTAATAAGTAATAAGCCAAACACTAACACATTATGTGTCTATTAGGAGAATGAGACAGGAGAATGGGTTATTTAAAGAACCACACCTAACCTATTATATGCTAGTCGTGAGTGAGACCAAATACCAGTAAGAGATAACACCCTTTCAAGTTAAATTGTTATATCTACCACCGTCGACTAAAAACACACTTCTTCAATCAATAAAAAAACTACTAATCTTTGTCTAGTCTTTTACTATTATGCACTTTGCTACTAAGGAATCTACCTACTACTGCCTATACTACTACCTACTATGATAATATGTCTATAATACTACCTACTATGCTAATATACCTATACTACTACCTACTATGCTAATATGCCTATACTACTACCTACTATGATAATATGTCTATATTACTACCTACTATGCTAACATATCTATACTACTACATACTATGCTAATATGTATATAAGATAAGATAAGATATTCCTTTATTGATCCCCTTGGGGAAATTCAGGCATCATAGCAGCATGGGGGAGGGGGGAGGGGGGGGGGGGTACAGGTAGTAGAAGACATACAGGTCACAGAATTATAGTACAGTGGAGAAGTAAAAAATAAAAATAGAATAAAAAGGCAGTGTAAACAATATACAATATAGTTAACTCTGGACATGCGCATATGGGCAACAAGGTGCGAGATGTATGCCCTCTCAGTTATTTTGCCCTAAAATAAATATATACTACTACCTACTATGCTAATAATATTATGTCTATATTATTACCTACTATGCTAATATGTCTATACTACTACCTACTATGCTAATATATCTATATTACTACATACTATCCTACTAAGTCTACTACTACTTACTATGCTAAGTCTATACAACTATGCACTAAGACTGTAACACTCAGGTTCCACACTGTTTGACGAACAATCTTACTGACCCTTAGCTGCCAGAGTCGTACCCTTCCTGCTGACTTGTTGTACAGAACTTGTAAGTGGCTTTGGATGAAAAGCATCAGCTAAATGACTGAATCTAAATGTACAGGATTTTATTTGAACTGGTTTAAATTCTGATAGCTGGTTTGAACTGGCTGAAACTCAAGTTGTCTTGCTAAATTGGGTGATTCAAGTAGCAACAGACGACAGATGTTAATTAAAATCAACCTTTTGGAATTATTCACTGTGAACCAAATACCAGTATTCTACTATTCTTGCACTCAGAGTGTAACACTCAAGTTCAACACTGTTTGACGAACAATGCCACTGACCCTTAGCTATCAGAGTTGTACCCTTCCTGCTGACTTGTTGTACAGAACTTGTAAGTCGCTTGGGATAAAAGCGTCAGCTAAATGACTAAAGGTGAAATGTGAACGTGAGACTGAGGTTGTCTTTACCTGTATGGGCGTGTACCACTTCCTGTCCTGTGGCGGTTTCTTGTTGTGGGCCTTCTTGGGTTTGGGCTCAAATGGCTCAAACTCCTGATCTGGCATTTTCACCACAGCGTTCTTGGGCTTCTCTAACTTGGCCCCCTCCTCCGTGGAACCCTTCCCCCCCCAGCGCACCTAGAGGGCAAAGGTCAGAGAGGAGTTGTTAATGACGTGTAGTAGGGCTGGGCGATATAACGATAACGATAAATATCGCGATATATTTGAATAATCGATATCGAATATCGAAATAAAAAAAAATCGAAAAATCGTTTTTTTTTTTTTTTTTTTTTTTTTTTACCTGCAACAGGGCAGTTTTAAAACCAGAGACAGTGGACAGACTTGTCTTTCTTGCCTGCAACTTAAAGTAATGGCTTTGCTTGTCCAAATGACAATACTGACCAAATTCAGATTTCATTTTCTCTTGTCCATTTATTTTGTTTGCTTTCTAATTTAAAATACATTTTGAAACCGTCTGTACACAGTAGGCTATGTGTGCTAGCAGAACTAGACTCCAGTCACGAGTCACAGTGCACATGTGCGGTGGTTTGTCCACCAAAAAAGCGCCAAAAGATCGAAAATAAACGAGCAGAGCCAGAACTGTTCAACTCCTCTGGAGCCACAGCCAGCAGAGAAGCCGGTTTACTTTAGCTTTTAAACCAGCTGCAGCCTGAGAACTGGAGTGTGAGGGGATGTAACACTAAAGATGGCGGCAATGACAAAGAATTGCTGCAAAATAAACATACATCTGTTGTTAAAAAAAAATTAAAAAAAAAATGTTTTTTTTTCTTTTTTTTTAAAATTTTTTTTATACTTATAACAATTCGATAATTATCGATATCGAGAAATAAAATAAAATTATCATATCGTTATCGCGATATAATTTTTTTCCATATCGCCCAGCCCTAACGTGTAGTAGTTTTGTATCCAGACTGGCACCGGTGCGTACCATGCATTCAAAACCTCAGAAATCCTCCTGGATAAAATATTAGGGATTACAGAAATAGTAACACTATAGTCATCACTAAGTGTGTCTGACTCTTAAACCACCTAACCTGCATGGACTATATAACGCATGACGTATATCATGCCAGTTAGGGTACCTTGTGTATACTGCACCTGTGTATACTGTTTACTTTACTTTACTTACTAATAGTATATATTACGATTCTAATCCTTTATTGCCCATATTTTCTTTTTTTATCCACTTTTTCTCCTTATTTTCTATTTTTCTCCCATCCCAATTTCGCTGTTTCCAATTATCCCCTCTCCTGTCTTGAACGTTGCTCGCATATGCCCCCCACAGGTCGGTCGTAGGGAGGATAGAAGCCTTGCATCACGTGTCCCCTCCGGTACACAAGGAGGCAGCCTGTCACATCTTTTCACCTGCCAGCGCGGACTCTCATTGGTGAGGTGTAACGTGTGGGAGGCTCACACTACCCCCGCTACTTCCTGTCTCTGCTGTGCAGGCGTCCCCCAACCGACCTGTAGGAGTCGTTGTCCACAACGTCCAGATTACCACCCATCAACTTCCACCCGCTGACTCTGCCAATCGAGCCAGTATGACGGCCGGCCCAAGCCGGAGGCAACGCCGACAGCCGGATTTGAACCCGGTGTCTCTTGCGTTGGTGACGAGCGCAATGTCCGCTGCGCCACCCAGCCGTTTATTGCCCATATTTATTGTAACGTATAATATAACCGATAGGGCATACAGACCCTCAGCTGCACCTTTGTTTACACTGTTTAATTTCTATTTATTCAGAGTTAATATTGCTTACGCTGTTTATTTGGATCTTTATTATAATTGTATCGCCTGTATTTATGTCTTTCTACTATTTCTCTCATTGTTGTCCAGAAACTGCTAAAAACCAGTCACAGAGCCGCGCTGTTTGTTTTGGTTGGTCCAATCCATTGCTGTGATGCACACGGGTGTCCTGCTTTATGAAGTGACTACGGTCCGGTCCAGGCAGACTCGTCACTTCCTGTAGTACAGTAGTAGTAGAAAAGGTATGATAGTATGAAGTAGAGGTCTATGACTATGTTTAATGTGGAGTTTTATGACTCGGGTAGTCTCAATATGTATCATGTCAGTGTAATGTGCTGTAAGTGATATAAATTTACTTTACTACGACGACAAATACCGTATTGTGCTAAATAGAAGACTCTGAAAGAATCTGAAAAAGGGGTGTCGTCTTATTTCCGGGGATCTAGACTTTTAAATGTCATTATATATTCATATATATTTCATTATATATTCACAACAACAGATTGTGCCAAAAATGAGTCAAGGTATTTCTCTCTGTATCTGCCTCTCCTTCTCACACGCAGCCTACAGTGACAGGTGCAAACTAAAAACACACACGACAGGCACCTGGAGAGATGGAGAGACACAGCGACCAGCTCGAACAAAGTGGCTCAAAAGTTAACAAACAACAGAGGAGGAGTTACGATGACAATTTTAAGATCATGGTGATCAAGCAGAGTCATCAAAACAACTGTCGAGCAGCCAAGAAATATGATGTTAGAGTGTCATGTTAGAAGATGACGAACCAAAAAAGACCGCTTTAGACATGCAAACAGTCCGATTTTAATCAAATGAAAAAAAAAAACAGCCTATTATTTTATTCAATGTGTTTTTCTTATAAAAGTCCCATA
>NC_140174.1:31456753-31484253 GCF_963971535.1 Notolepis coatsorum | reverse complement strand
CTACATCTGCTCCTCCCTCCCCATCAACATGGACCCCCTGCAATTTGCATACCGCCCCAACAGGTCCACGGAGGACGCCATATCCCATGTGCTGCACACAGCAGCATCACACCTGGACAAGAGGCAGGGGAACTATGTGAGAATGCTATTCATCGACTACAGCTCGGCATTCAATACCATAGTCCCCTCCATACTCATAGCCAAGCTCAGGGACCTGGGCTTGGGCTATGACCTCTGCCAGTGGGTCTTGGACTTCCTGACTGGCAGACCCCAGGTGGTGAGAGCAGGCAACTGCACCTCCTCATCCATCACCCTCAACATAGGGGCCCCCCAGGGCTGTGTTCTGAGTCCCCTCCTCTACTCCCTGTACACACACGACTGTGTGGCTCAGCGGAGTAGCAATACAATCGTCAAATTTGCTGACGACACAGTGGTGGTGGGCCTGATCTCTGCCAACGACGAGAGGGCCTACCTGGAAGAGGTCAAGGTCCTGGCGGGATGGTGCCAGGAAAACAGCCTCTCCCTGAACGTCAGCAAAACAAAGGAGATGATTGTGGACTTCAGGAGGTCGGGGGTCAAGGACTACAGCCCCCTCAGCATCGACGGGGCACCGGTTGAGAGAGTCAACAGCTTTAAGTACCTCGGAGCCTACATATCCGAGGACTTGACATGGACCACACACATTAACAGTGTTGTGAAGAAGGCACGACAACGCCTCTACTTCCTCAGGCGCCTAAGGAAGTTCCAAGTCAGCCAGAAGATCCTTAAGAACTTCTACTCATGTACAATAGAGAGCATCTTGACCGGCAACATCACCTCCTGGTTTGGGAATAGCACTGCACAAGACCAAAGCAGACTACAAAGAGTGACACGTTCAGCCGAACGCACAATTGGAGGGGGGCTCCCCACCCTCCAGAACATTTACTACAAGCGTTGCAAGGGCAAGGCTAAGAGAATCATTAAAGACTCCAGTCACCCGAACAACTGCCTCTTTGAACTGCTGCGGTCAGGCAAGCGATACAGGAGTCTCAAGGCGAGCACAGAAAGACTCAGAAGAAGCTTCTATCCCCAGGCCATCAGGCTGCTAAACGAACAATGAATGAACACTACACAACAACAACCACCAAACGCACATAGCACACACATCCACACGCACACACTCACTTTAAACAAACACACTGTAGCACCCACTCCACACACTTATAGCACACACCCACTTTAAACAAACACACTGTAGCACCCACTCCCCACACTTTATATGTATGGATGAAGGATTGCACTACAACTCGTACACCTTACTGTAAATTGTACCTAAAATTGTACCTCATCCCATTTCTGCTTTGCACTAGATAGTACTGTACATTAGTACACTGCATAGTATCGTGTATTGTATATTATATGGTAACTCAGAACATTGTACATATGTCTATACCGAACACTGTGACCTCATTTTCTTCTTCTAAATTCATGCTATATTATGTTATTATGTTATTTGATACTATCTTGTCTAGCACAGTCTCTGGAGCGTAACAGTAAGAAGCATTTTGTATGAAAGTATTCTGTACTTCTGTATGACAACTATTAAAGAACTTGAACTTGAACTTGAAACCGAGCCCCGCGTGGGGATAGCGCTTTGTGAGCGCGTGCGAACGAACTAAAGCCAGTCACTATAGTGTAGTACAGGGGTTCCCAAACTTTTCAGGCCAGGACCCAGAAAATAAGGCGTCAGAGAGCCGCGGCCCAATGCACATCGTCAGGCTTTCTTTTTTTTTTTTTTTTGCCAGGCGACCGATTTTTTAAGCCAAATATCACTTCAATCCTATTACGTTAGTTCAAGTTAGTTATTCATTTATATGTGCTATTTATGAGAGGGCTAACTTGTTGCAAAATAATAATGATAATAATAATAACCTCATTAAAATACTATTGTTGCTTCGGTTGTTTTCAGCGTTTTATGTGCATAATCTGTTATTTAGTTTGAAATGTTCGTTGAAATAAGTAGATTTTTAGCTTTTGTTTATTTATTAAGTTAATATAAAACCATATAGTCACATTTTAGAATACAATAGAATAGAATACAACTAGAAACACTGTCCTGCTTCTAAGTTCAGTGGCCTGACAAAAAATAAAAAAAATAAATAAAAAATAAATATAAATCTTTTTTTTTTTTAATCATCTCGCGGCCCACCCGTGGCTGCTCGAGGCCCACCTTTGGGTCGCGACCCCGACTTTGGGAACCACTGGTGTAGTAGATACTCACCAGCGTGCAGCACAGGGGCCAGAACCACCACATGAAGAGCATGGCCAGCAGCAGGAACATCACCAGCAGGGTGATCAGCAGGATGGTCCCATCAAACTGGGGTTACAGACACAAAACACAAACAAACAACAGTCACATGTTAATACCAGCACCACTAATTACCTGTGTTGGGGGAGAAACTACGCTAAAACTATACTCACTACTTCTTCACAGCGAAAGACGTTAAATCGCATCTTTAACTACAGACCCTCATCTGCACCTTTGTTTACACTATTTTTCTCATATTTTTTATATTCATCAGAGTTAATTATATTGTAGCGACCCTGGGATTTGGGTGATTGGTCAGCCGAGTTGTCACTCTGCACTCGACCAACCTGGGGCTGGCAGGCGACGCTATTGGTCGCGCGAGCCCGGGGTTGGTAGAGGGGAGGGGGCAGGGGCTGACCTGTGGGAAGGTAAAGAGGGTGTTACACCTGAGGGTGCGCTCTCTTGGTGTACGGGAAGTTATGGAGATGAGTCTACTAATGTCAAGGAGAGGTGATGCACCCTGTCTTGTGTACAGAGAACCATGCCTAAGTGTTGAATAAAGACACACGTGAGAAATAACAACAGCCTCGGTGAGTCATCCGTTTCCGAGGACGTTACAATATTGTTTACACTGTTTATTTTATTCTCATATTTTTGTAATTCAGATCAAATTGTATTGCCTATACTTATGTATTTCTACTATTATTAACCTGTCCATACCTGTACCTCCCCTCCCCCCTCCCCCATGCTGCTATGATGCTCAAATTTCCCCAAGGCGATCAATAAAATAATATCTTAACGTATCTTATCTTATCTTGTGTGTGTGTGTGTGTGTGTGTGTGTGTGTGTGTGTGTGTGTGTGTGTGTGTGTGTGTGTGTGTGTGTGTGTTTGATTGATTTAGTGTCCCAGGGTATACTGTCACTACAAGATTCAAACACCCGTCGCGTCGCAATCCCAGACCATCGTTTCAAGATCAGAGTGCCTCAAGCGAGTGTGAGTTTCGTTTTCCGACCCCCGTCATGTCAGTGAGATGATCCGACGGGGGAATAAAAGCGCCCATGACAGTGGGACGAAAGGGCACCAAGAGAAGAAGGAGAAACCAGACCAACCCAAGAGAAACCAGACGACACGCTGCCCAATGGGATGCCAGGGTGTCACAGGGAAGGGAGCGAACACGCATTAGGGTTTAAGGAGAGGAAGCACGTTTACGTAGGGCACTGGTCCATAACTCCTCCAATGAAAAGATGAACCTGTGGAATTTCCTTTCAAGGCCTTTGTGTTAACACAGCCCTCCCTCTGTATCCTCCTGTCCTCGCCCCTCACCTGGTCATCCCTCCCCCGCCCCCTTTCACCCCAGATAGCTTAAAAGACGATCCCACAGAATATGAGGGGGGTAAATGGTAAAATGGTAAAATGGAATGCGTTTATACAGTATAGCGCTTTACAATTGTACTGCTCACCGGGAGCAGTTAGGGGTTAAGTGTCTTGCTCAAGGACACTTTGACATGCTGCCGGGAGGAACGGGACTTGAACCGGGAACCTTCCGATTACCAGGCGACTGCTCTACCTCCTGAGCTGCTGTCGCCCCCGGGGGGTGCTTGACCCAGTCTCCTGGCCAGAGGAAGTAAAGTCCTCCACTGAACTCTTAACCTAATTGTATTTGATCAGCCATGTTTTAACAATAGATTTGTATTAACCATGAGGATTTGACCAGGCGCATCATTAACCCCTCCGGTTCCACCACAAACCCCACACACACTCAACAGAACAAACAAGAAAACATTGACCTGAGAAAGACAGATTTATCATTATTGTTTTAACCTTCATTTTCCCCAGGGTAGGTAAATAAACCTTTATTTACCCAACTCCACTGGAGCAGTTGAGGGTTAAGTGACTTGCTCAAGGACACTTCAGCAGTTGATGTTGAGGGACTGGAGAGAGTTGATTCACTTCCGGGGGATCGAACCGGCGACCTTCCGCTTACAAACCCACTTCTCTAACCTTTAGGCCACTGCTGCCCCATAGATGAGATAGAGAGAAGGGCTTTTTATTTCTTCTCAAGATCTACGACTAGTCACAACTGTGTTACGTCTGATGTTTTTGATGGGCGCCACTTATATACTGTATCATTCGTTAATTTTCTCCCACACATGAGTGGGAGACAGAACGAAATATGGTTCCCATCACAGCAGCCCATTATAGTTCCCATCATCGTACAGTAGATCAGATGTGGCTTCGCTTTCTCCCGTCAGCTTATACTGCGGCTGTAAGACGTGAGAGGGGTGTCCATGTGATATTCATCACGGGGGTTAGAGCAGTTTAATCCCCCTCTATGTTGTGGGGAGCTTCAGCGGAGCGCTAGCTGATGTCCCACTCAGGCGGGGAGCTGCTTTTATGGGGGTGGTCGGGGAGGGGTTCGGGGTGGGTCGGGCTCGGGGGGGGGGGGGGGGGGGGGGGGGGTTTGGAGGCTTTGGGTGGATCACTGCTACTACAGCCCCTGTGGTTTGGCTCCACAAGGAAAGAAGAGGTGGGGGGGGGGGGTTATGAAAGAGAAACGTCTTACTAGAGGCTTCTGGGAAAGCTGTCAGTGGGAGGTAGAGGCAGGGGGGGGGGGGGGGGAGTGGAACAAACCACATGCAGGGGATACAGAAAATAAATCGAGTTATGTAGCACAAAATATATAGATAGGATATCTCTATGAGGCACGAACCCACAATTTTCGATTCGATTGGATTTTACTGTATTGTCATTGCGTGGGGTACAGAGTACAGAGTACATATTGTGATACTTGGGAAAACAATAGAACTCTGTTTTGAGGTTGTTTGGACGGCACATGTATTTGTCAACTGTAAACAGGCTGGGGAATACAGCTACGGGTGTTACATAATCAGGAAAAAGAGATGTAATCACATTACAGATACAATAAGGCCTGAACTGCCCCTCCACATCACCATGTCCTGGCAGCACAGAGGCCTGAACTGCCCCTTCACATCACCATGTCCTGGCAGCACAGAGGCCTGAACTGCCCCTCCACATCACCATGTCCTGGCAGCACAGAGGCCTGAACTGCCCCTCCACATCACCATGTCCTGGCAGCACAGAGGACTGAACTGCCCCTTCACATCACCATGTCCTGGCAGCACAGAGGCCTGAACTGTCCCATCCACATCACCATGTCCTGGCAGCACAGAGGCCTGAACTGCCCCTTCACATCACCATGTCCTGGCAGCACAGAGGCCTGAACTGCCCCTTCACATCACCATGTCCTGGCAGCACAGAGGCCTGAACTGCCCCTCCACATCACCATGTCCTGGCAGCACAGAGGCCGATTACAAAAGCATTGTGTTGCAGGAGCGTCACACATCCCACTGAATGGAGTAAGTCCCATGTTTACCTCCTGCTAACCCCCTCCCTCCTGTTCTCCTACCTGGGAGAGAGAGTCCCATGTTTACCTCCTGCTAACCCCCTCCCTCCTGTTCTCCTACCTGGGAGAGAGAGAGAGAGAGTCCCATGATTACCTCCTGCTAACCCCCTCCCTCCTGTTCTCCTACCTGGGAGAGAGAGAGAGAGTCCCATGTTTACCTCCTGCTAACCCCCTCCCGCCTGTTCTCCTACCTGGGAGAGAGAGAGAGAGTCCCATGTTTACCTCCTGCTAACCCCCTCCCTCCTGTTCTCCTACCTGGGAGAGAGAGAGAGAGAGAGAGTCCCATGTTTACCTCCTGCTAACCCCCTCCCTCCTGTTCTCCTACCTGGGAGAGAGAGAGAGAGAGAGTCCCATGTTTACCTCCTGCTAACCCCCTCCCTCCTGTTCTCCTACCTGGGAGAGAGAGAGAGAGAGAGAGAGTCTGGTGGACTTTGTGGTGACCAGCATATGAATCAGGCTCTGTAGTCTCTACTACATTATTCTATTTCTATGGTTATAGACTTTAGGCTACTACAGTTGTTTTGGACTATATAAATGGACACCGTGCTGATGGGCGGACTATAGGCTGCTACAGGGACATTTGAATTGCAAAAAATCTAATTAATGACAATAATTATACACTGCTTGTGATTTTGGTACATTTGTTACATGTTGGTAATATATTTCAGTAGCCTACTGGTACAGCCTACAGTAGGCCTACATGGTCCTGCTTTTCATAGCTCGTAAAGAACCCATTAGTTAGCAGCCTGGTGCTGGTTAAGTGGAGGAACTGGGTGTTTTTGTAATGTGGAATTTGCAATATTTATTTGTCATCGTGGCTCCCGACTTGGACCTGGTCTGAGGTACCGATACCGTGGTGGTTTCCAACGGTCAACGTGACACCTGGCAGCCATTACAATAACAGTCACGAGAGAATAACAAACATGGGACCAGCAGTCATGTGACATGAGAATAGGGTACTTGTTATGACATTGTTTGGCAATAGAGGTGGTCATGAGATGTTTTTATGTGGGATTCCTGGAATAAGGGACTTCGAAGAACGAAGTCAACAACTCCTTTTACAGATGTGGCTCAGAGTACAAGGTGATCAGACTGGAGTCTATCGAAGGCTTTGCTTCCCAGCATGATACCCAGCAGTAACTGCTACCTTACTAAATAAACAGCTGAAAGGCATATGCCTCTCTCCTCTTCTGGTTACGGTTTGAAGTCAGATTCTGAGCGTCAGTACTTACACACTCCATGGTGGTGATGTGGACGTTGCTGGTGATGAAGGACAGGCCGTCGTTCATGCTCACCTGGAGATAAATCACCCTGAAACGACACGGCACAAACACACGGGCTCGTAAACGTTGCAAAAAAATAAGCGCGAACGCGGCAGAACCGCAGGTGTCGAGGCGTGACGTCGAGGGCCGAGGCGACTCCGTCTGAAAGGAATCAAAGTGTGAAAACACTGCTCTTTGGCGACGGCGTACAGTGCTGCCTTTTTGACCGGTGCCAAGATGTCCCACATACAGTATATAGAGGTTCGGGTTATTATCACACCTGAGCGAAGGCACTACAGGCTATGTTCACACAGCAGGCAAAAGTGGCCCAAATCAAAGGTGTGTCTGACTCTTAATCACCAAAGCCTACACAGACAACATATGACGTATATAATGCCAGTTAGGGTGCCTTGGCTATACTGCACCTTGTGTATACTGTTTACTTTTACGCTTACTCATAGTATTACTCTTACTCATAGTATTAATATTATTCAGATTCAAATCCTTTATTGCCTATATTTATTGTAACATATAATATAACCGATAGGGCATAAAGACCATATCTGCACCTTTGTTTACACTGTTTATTTTTCCTGATATTTTTATATTCAGAGTTAATTATATTGTTTACTCTGTTTATTTTTTTCTCTCATATTTTTATATTCACATCTAATTGTATTGTCTATATTTATGTCTTTCTACTGTTACCCTGCCCATACCTGTACCTCCTCTCCCCCTCCCCCACGCTGCTACTGTATGTGACGCCCAAATTTCCCCAAGGGGATCAATAAAGGAACATCTTATCTTATCTTAAATCAGATTGTTTGCTCATATGTGACTCAGATCTGATTATTTCATGACAGTGTGATCAGAACAAATCACATGGAATCTGATCTTTTCAATTCTGATTTGGGACACTTTCATATTATGGTCCTAAATCAGATATAGGTCTGATTTTTGCAATGCGACCTCAGTCTGAACAGTCATGTGACTTCCATGCGACTTTTACGTCACTCTGGATTGACATTTGTTACAATTTCTTTACGTCCATCTCTATTGTTCATTTGCGCGTGTAGATCAGTTCATTAGCGTGACTGGTTCACCCTGGAATCTGAGATTGGACACATTTAAAAGAATAATGTGAACAGCGAAACAAAAAAACTAAATCAGATCTGAGCAATAAATCATTTGAATTGAGCAGTAAGGCTTGCAGTGTGAACGTAGCCTTAGTAGGACATCTTTTTTTAAATGCATTTATTCATTTTTAAAGGAGAGAGTTACACAGATATTGTGACGTATCGTAGATAACATTTATTGCAATATATCGCTTATCGCAGATATCGTATAGCATGATATTATTGTTATCGCGGGCCAAATTTCATCACTGTATCATATCATGACACTCCCAGTGTATGTGTGTGTGTGTATGTGTGTGTCTGTGTCTGTGTGTATGTATATGTGTATGTGTATGTGTATGTGTATGTCTGTGTATGTGTATGTGTATGTGTGTGTCTGTGTTTGTGTCTGTGTGTGTGTGTGTGTGGGGGGGGGGCACAGCACTGAACCAGACAGATGTAAAGTAGGTCATTTGCCCGATAAGCTTTATCTGCTCTGGCCCAGGAGAGCTGTCTGCAGGGGGGTGCGAGAGACAGAGAGAGGAGGGGGGGGGGGGGGGGGGAGAGAGAGAGAGGGGGAGAGAGAGGGGGGAGAGAGAGAGAGAGAGAGGTTATGTGGGCTAAGTTCACGATCAACAGCATACCACGCTGCCAACGAACAGCTGGAAGCTATAGGCTTTAACCCTAAAATGACAGAGAGAGAGAGAGAGAGAGAGAGAGAGAGAGAGAGAGAGAGAGAGAGAGAGAGAGAGAGAGGTGTATGTCTGTGTATGTGTGCTCGACAGCATGTGTGTATGTGAGTGTGTGTGTGTGTGCATGCATGTGTGTGTGCATCTGTGTGTGTGTGCATCTGTGTGTGTGTGTGACTATGCGTATGTGTGTGTGCATCTGTGTGTGCGTGTGTGTGCATGTGTGTGTACATCTGTGTGTGCGTGTGTGTGGGAGATAACAGAAGGCAGGGAGTTGGACCAGGGCCCTTGTGTGAGATGTGTGAGTTAGTGTGTATGTGCTAGAGAGCGTGTGTGTGTGTGTGTGTGTGTGTGTGTGTGTGTGTGTGTGTGTGTGTGTGTGTGTGTGTGTGTGTGTGTGTGTGTGTGTGTGTGTGTGTGTGCTGTGACGAGATTTGGATTTGATTTATTTTTTTTAACTATAGACGATTAAAAGAGGATGGTGGAGGACAGAGGCAAAAACCAGCGAGGGGAGAGACAGAGACAGAGAGACAGAGAGAGAGAGAGAGAGACAGAGAGAGGGACAGAGAGAGAGAGAGAGAGAGAGAGAGAGAGAGAGAGACAGAGAGAGAGAGAGAGAGAGACAGAGAGAGAGAGGGACAGAGAGAGAGAGAAAACTGGACAGTGTAAATTTGAGGATGTCGAGGTTAAGAAAAGAAGGAAACTAAACATGTCGTCAGACAAACTGTTAAGATGAAAGAGATGAGATGACACACACACACTCACACACACACACACACTCACACGCACACACATACACGCACGCCCCACACGCACACACACACACACACACACACACACACACACACACACACACACACACACACCACACACACACACACACACACACACACACACACACACACAACACACACACACACACACACACACACACACACACACACACACATACACAAGGAGGCAGTTGCTAGGATGCTTTGATCAGGCAGACAGACAGAGGCGTCTAGAGAGAGAGGAAAAAGAAGAGGAAGAAAGAGTTGAAAGAGACAGGAATGTCTGTGTTGTGTGAGAGACAGACACACAAGAGAGAGAGAGAGAGAGAGAGAGAGAGAGAGAGAGAGAGAGAGAGAGAGAGAGAGAGAGAGAGAGAGAGAGAGGAGAGAGAGAGAGAGAGACAGGCAGGCAGGCAGACAGAGAGATAGAGAGACATAGAGATAGAGATAGAGAGAGAGATATAGAGAGACAGATAGAGAGAGACACACAGAGGGATATATAGAGAGAGAGGGGGGTGAGAGAGAGTGAGAGAGATAAATAGAGATAGAGAGATAGTGAGAGATATAGATAGATAGAGAGAGGGAGAGAGATAATGTGAGAGAGTGTGTGTGAGAGAGAGAGAGAGAGAGAGAGAGAGAGAGAGGGGGGGTGAGAGATACACACACAGATTGATATAGGGAAGAGAGAGAGACACATAGAGATAGAGAGAGAGGGGGTGAGACACACACACACACACACACACAGATAGAGAGAGATAGAAACAAAGAAATTGGGGTAGAGACAGAGAGAGAAAGAAAGAAACAGACATACAGACTCGGAAAATGGAGAGGAAGAGAGAGAGAGAGAGAAAGAGAGAGAGGCATAGAGAGTTGGTGTGCTGTAAGCAGGCATCAGGGAACCAGCCACTAAAACCGCCACGGTGGCAGAGAAAATAGAGAGAGGGGGGAGTGGAGAGAGAGAGAGAGAGAGAGAGAGGGGGGGGGGGGGGTTAAGGGGGAAAGAGGGGGTTGCAATGAAAGTCAGGAGGTTAAGTGCAGACGGATAAAGAGGCAGAGAGGAGGTGAGAGGAGAGAGGGAGGGAGAGAGGGGGATGACAGAATCAACTGAAAGAGAGAGAGAGGAGGTGGGGAGGTGCGATGGGGCAAATGGTCTCCTGTGAGATCCTGGGAAAAGCACACAACGTACCCTAACTTTACGGCCCTCTTGCTGTAACGCTGATTAAAGGTTTAAAATCTCTCTCTCTCTCTCTCTCTCTCTCTCTCTCTCTCTCTCTCTCTCTCTCTCTCTCTCTCTCTCTCTCTCTCTCTCTCTCTCTCTCTCAATATATATTTTTTACCACTGTAGGTTTAAATCCCCATTCCTCTCCCTCTCTCCCCCTCTCCCTCTCTCTCTGCCTCTCTCTCTCTCTCTCTTTTCCCCCTCTCTCTCCCTCTCTTTTTCAATATACAGTAAATAAATACCATCTCTTTCATGACCTGGTGAACTCATGTTCCCATAAAAACGGAGCTTGATGCGGTTTGTTGAAGTTGGCTGATGAAGGGTGGCTTTAATGAGGGAACGGGACCAGCTGGTGACGGGGTGGCGGCTCTAATGAGGGAACGGGACCAGCTGATCATGAGTGGCTCTAATGAGGGAACAGGACTAGCTGATCATGAGTGGCTCTAATGAGGGAACAGGACCAGCTGGTGAAGGGTGGCTCTAATGAGGGAACGGACTAGCTGGTGAAGGGTGGCTCTAATGAGGGAACGGGACTAGCTGATCATGAGTGGCTCTAATGAGGGAACAGGACTAGCTGATCATGAGTGGCTCTAATGAGGGAACAGGACTAGCTGGTGAAGGGTGGCTCTAATGAGGGAACGGGACCAGCTGATCACGAGTGGCTCTAATGAGGGAACAGGACCAGCTAATGACGGGTGGCTCTAATGAGGGAACGGGACCAGCTAATGACGGGTGGCTCTAATGAGGGAACGGACCAGCTAATGACGGGTGGTTCTAATGAGGAACAGGACTAGCTGGTGAAGGGTGGCTCTAATGAGGGAACAGACTAGCTGTGGAAGGTGGCTCTAATGAGGGAACAGGACTAGCTGGTGAAGGGTGGCTCTAATGAGGGAACGGGACCAGCTGATCACGAGTGGCTCTAATGAGGGAACAGGACTAGCTGGTGAAGGGTGGCTCTAATGAGGGAACGGGACCAGCTAATGACGGGTGGCTCTAATGAGGGAACGGGACCAGCTAATGACGGGTGGTTCTAATGAGGGAACAGGACTAGCTGGTGAAGGGTGGCGGCTCTAATGAGGGAACGGGACCAGCTGGTGAAGGGTGGCTCTAATGAGGGAACAGGACTAGCTGGTGAAGGGTGGCTCTAATGAGGGAACGGGACCAGCTGATCATGAGTGGCTCTAATGAGGGAACAGGACTAGCTGGTGAAGGGTGGCGGCTCTAATGAGGGAACGGGACCAGCTGATCACGAGTGGCTCTAATGAGGGAACAGGACTAGCTGGTGAAGGGTGGCTCTAATGAGGGAACGGGACCAGCTGATCATGAGTGGCTCTAATGAGGGAACAGGATTAGCTGGTGAAGGGTGGCTCTAATGAGGGAACGGGACCAGCTGGTGAAGGGTGGCTCTAATGAGGGAACGGGACTAGCTGATCATGAGTGGCTCTAATGAGGGAACAGGACTAGCTGATCATGAGTGGCTCTAATGAGGGAACAGGACTAGCTGATCATGAGTGGCTCTAATGAGGGAACAGGACTAGCTGATCATGAGTGGCTCTAATGAGGGAACAAGATTAGCTGGTGAAGGGTGGCTCTAATGAGGGAACGGGACCAGCTGATCACGAGTGGCTCTAATGAGGGAACGGGACCAGCTGATCATGAGTGGCTCTAATGAGGGAACAGGATTAGCTGGTGAAGGGTGGCTCTAATGAGGGAACGGGACCAGCTAATGACGGGTGGCTCTAATGAGGGAACAGGACTAGCTGGTGAAGGGTGGCTCTAATGAGGGAACGGGACCAGCTGGTGAAGGGTGGCTCTAATGAGGGAACAGGACCAGCTGGTGAAGGGTGGCTCTAATGAGGGAACAGGACTAGCTGGTGAAGGGTGGCTCTAATGAGGGAACGGGACCAGCTAATGACGGGTGGCTCTAATGAGGGAACAGGACTAGCCGATGAAGCGTGGCTCTAATGAGGGAACGGGACTAGCTGATGAAGCGTGGCACTGCACATGCTGTTTGAGTTCTAATGACAGACCATAGGACCTAATTATCATTATGATGTCATTATTATGAGAGAGAGAGGAAAAAAAGAACTAGAATTTTCTCATTTACGGGCACACCGGGGTAAAGTAACGACTAAAACATTGAGGAGCGCTTGGTTTTAGCTCATCTTCCGAGGGGATGAATCCACTTCCGAGGCTGTTGGAGTGCCTGGGAAATAAACATCAATTTGTCATATTTGAGTTGGTATGTTTTTTTTTACTCTGATCTTCAGCTTAGTGCAGTTGACCCAGACTGAGCCACGTAGGGCTGCATGTGCGGCAGGACATGTGCTGCCGTGGCCACAGCCTACATATCCCTTCTATTTTGTCTAAGCTGAGCTGGGATACAGAACAAAGGCACGTCGACTATATGGGGCATAATAAAACCTGGTAATATATGCCAGGCTCCGTATGCTGTGTGTGTGTGTGTGTGCGTGCGTGTGTGTGTGTGCACGTGATCGGACACACACGTGAACGCACTCTTTGCACGGAAATCACAGCACTTTCTTCCCACAGACGACGTCCGACAAGGTTATTTGAGACCAAATGAAAAGTAGACCCCTCGTAACAAGAGAACAAGAGAAAAAGGAGGCACACTTACTTCCCGATTTCGTCGATAACAGGAGCCGGACACAGTAAGAACGTGTCTTCTATACCCGCCGGCTTGTCATCTAGATTAGATTAGATTAGATTAGATTAGATTAGATTAAAATGTATTGTCATCAAGTACAGTACAACGAAAAGAAGTTTGGCAAATGTAACAGTAAAGTGCAATAGTAATATACAATGTACAGGTACTTAAACTGTGTATAAAATATATCAATTAGTACTACTGAGTAATAGTGCTAATCAGATGTATGTACAGAGTTGTAGCATTAATATGTACAGTGATACAGGTATAAAGACAGTATGGTAGTAAGTCGTACTGGCTGGCAGCGTAACTAGTAAGAGTAGGTAAGGGATTTGTACAGATATAGTATCTACAGATATGGATTATATGTATATATTATATTAATTTACTATCTCGTTCATCTAGAGATGAACCAAAGAAAGAAAGAAAACGATCCGGGTAAAATCCTGGCGGCTTTATTCAACCCTGTGATTTATGGCCTCAATTTGGGTATTGTAATTCAGCGGGGGATAACACGGGACACCTGTTACAGGCCGCTCGGGTTTACAGTGTAAAAAAAAAGAAAGAACCCGAGGACAGATGGTTTACATTCTTTTTAAGGAGAATCGGCCCAATACTCACTTATAGTGACGGTGTCGTTCACTTTGAAGCTGCACAGCACCTGGTCCACGTCCCTGGCGTGGAGGAAGCCGTTGCCTCGCACCACCACCTGGAAGGATTCTGGACGGACACACAGCGAGAACACGCTTCATATGGAGACACACGTATACAGTCCTCTCCACACCTGGGGGGCTTCTAAAACCCCCCCGTAGTTGACCTACATACTGAGCTCGGAAAATTCCGGCGACTGCGAAACAGTCGAGAACAAATGGAATCTGTGAATGTTTATCATATGATTATATAATCCCAGTACCGTGAATTACTATATAGATGGGTTTCTCGTCCACGCCAGTGTGCCGCGCGCATCAAGGAGGCAAAAAGGAACGGAATCCTGGTCAGCAGACTACGATATATTTGCTTTTCTTAGCTTTGCTAGAGATCTAAACAATCAATCCATGCCAATGCTAGATATGAAAATGGTGAAAGACTTTTGAAAGATTTGGCAAAATGACATCCAGCTTTTAGTCAGGGGAGTGCCATGGTTTCTCCATAGAACCCTGTTGTACTTTTAGTCAGGGGAGTGCCATTGTTTCTCCATAGAACCCTGTTGTACTTTTAGTTAGAGGGGTGCAATGGTTTCTCCATAGAGCTCCATTATATTTTTAGTCAGGGGAGTGTCATGGTTTGTCCATAGAGCTCCATTGTACTTTTAGTCAGGGGAGTGTCATGGTTTCTCCATAGAACCCTGTTGTACTTTTATTCAGGGAAGTGCCATGGTTTCTCCATATAACTCTGTTGTACTTTTAGTCAGGGGAGTGTCATGGTTTCTCCATAGAACCCTGTTGTACTTTTCGTCAGGGGAGTGCCATGGTTTCTCCATAGAACCCTGTTGTACTTTTCGTCAGGGGAGTGCCATGGTTTCTCCATAGAACCCTGTTGTACTTTTAGTCAGGGGAGTGCCATGGTTTCTCCATGGAGCCCTGTTGTACTTTTAGTCAGAGGAGTGTCATGGTTTCTCCATAGAACCCTGTTGTACTTTTCGTCAGGGAAGTGTCACAGTTTCTCCATATAACTCTGTTGTACTTTTAGTCAGGGGAGTGTCATGGTTTCTCCATAGAGCTCCATTGTGCTTTCAGTCAGAGGAGTGTCATGGTTTCTCCATAGAACCCTGTTGTACTTTTGGTCAGGGGAGTGCCATGGTTTCGCCATATAACTCTGTTGTACTTTTAGTTAGAGGAGTGCAATGGTTTGTCCATAGAGCTCCATTGTGCTTTTAGTCAGGGGAGTGTCATGCTTTCTCCATGGAGCCTGTTGTACTTTTTTAGTTCAGTAGCTCAAGCAGGTAGGGGGCAACTTAGTCACGTGATTCAGCGGGTATTGCTGATTGGCTCAAATAGGGTATGTTTATAAACAAGAAACCTGTAATAATAATTATTTCCACAATAATAATGATAATGATAACAGTACTACTACTACTACTACTACTACTACTACTACTACTACTACTACTACTACTACTACTACTACTACTACTACTACTACTACTACTACTACTACTACTACTACTACTACTACTACTATTAATAATAATAATAATAATAATAATAATAATAATAATAATAATAATAATAATAATAATAATAATAATAATAACACAAATAATACTACTAGTAATAATAATAATAATAATAATAAAATACTACTATTACCAATAATAATAGGTAATAATATCTCCTATCATGGCAGGCCAGTAATATAATCTCATAATGGGATCAAATTCTCTCAGCGGGACGCAAAAGTCATATAGTCTCAAAGTCAAACCTGTGTCTTCCATGTGCCAAGCCACAGCAGCTCTACGACAGTCTCACGTGATTAAATACAGAGAGAGACCCTATACCGGTATCCCATACACTATCCAGCTCCTGCTGGTTTCCTGGAAGTGACCTGGATGTCCTTATAGTGTCTGGGATTGTCATTATTGGAGAGCGCCATGAGACAGAGAGCAAGGCACCTCTGTAATTAAATTAACACAGCACTTAAGAAATGACAGGGAGCTGGCATTGATCTGAGGCTCTGCAGGGGACCCCCTTAAGTGTGTGTGTGTGTGTGTGTGTGTGTGTGTGTGTGTGTGTGTGTGTGTGTGTGTGTGTGTCCGTGTGTGCGCGCGCATGCGTGTGTGTGTGTGTGTGTGTGTGTGTGTGTGTGTGTGTGTGTGTGTGTGTGTGTGTGTGTGCGCGCGCGCGCGTGGGTGTGCGTGTGTTTATAGGTCACTACCTCCTGCGCACACGCTGGAAGGCTCAGCTGCCAAAATCTCAATGCAAGATTTCTTGATGATCTGGAGAAAGAGCGAGGAGAAAAGAGAACAGATAAGATAAGATAAGATAAGACAAGATAAGATAAGATAATACAAGATAAGATAAGATAAGATGAGATGAGATAAGATATTCCTTTATTGATCCCCTTGGGGAAATTTGGGACGTCATAGAAGTATGGGGGAGGGGAGGCACAGGTATGGGCAGGGTAATAGTAGAAAGACATAAATATAGGCAATACAATTAGATCTGAATACAAAAAATATAAGAAAGAATAAACAGTGTAAATAATATAATAAAATCTGAATACTCTGAACAAAGGTGCAGATGAGGGTCCATATACTGTATACACTCACACACTAGCAGTCACTTTAGCATGAACACACACACACACACACACACACACACACACACACACACACACACACACACACACACACACACACACACACACACACACACACACACACACACACATGCTGCACACGCTCACACTCATGGTCACTTTACACAATGAAAGGTCACTTTAAAAACAAGAACGGGAGTGGTTCTTGTATAGTAAACAGATGGATAGCATAAGGACACATAGTATAACTGTAGATTGTATAGTATAGCATTGTATAGTAGTGTACATAAGACCCAGTGCCTCATCCGTAGCTAACAGTGTATTGCACTATCGCAGGACCTAGCATGTCTTACCATGCTTTTTGTAAACTTCATGTACATGTTATGTCTTATTCTTATTACTTGTATTATTGCACAAATGTCTTATTCTCATCCTATTGGATTCTTATTATTGTATTATTGCATTATTGTATTATTGCACAATCGTTGAGGGCAAGACCCCCCACATTTCACTGTATGCTTGTATGCCGTGACAAATAAAACTCTTGACTTGACTTGTATGCCTGTATATCAGTTGTATTAAAAATCAAGAATAGGAGTAAATAGCGTAAATATAGCAGAGTGTGAGGAGCTGCTAAGACAAACTACTACTAACAGTGATGTTTACTACGCTAGCACTTGTATTTTCTTCTTCATACTATTTGATCAGATTCATAGAAATTCTACTAAAAGAAATCACCAACAGTGAAAACCTGTGTTGGCTTTTATAAGAATGGTGTCAATTCCGTGTTTCGTGTATCAACCTTGATTCCGGCTTCTGTTTTTTCACTCTCCAGGTGTCACAGTACTGACCTATATGCGGCTCGCTACTAAGCCAATTCCCCAAATAGCCGCGCTCTCTGTATGTGTGTTCTGTGAACCCGATACACAAAGGACCACGGTTCTGGCCAGGCCTGTTTTACTTCTATGAAAACAGTGAGACTACGAGTCTACCCCCCCCCCCCCGCCTGCAACCCTGATACCTCTACTCTGAATGTAGGATCTGTGAAATAGATCGGCAGCAGAGCTTGTAGCCAGCGAGGTGCTTCCCTGAGCCGCCCAGAGTTTATTTACCGAGTCGATGACTCCTCGGAGCGCGTGGAACCCTCCCATGACAGGAAACACATGCTCGATGGTGTCCGCGATGGTGGCCAGCTATAGGAGAGAAAGAGGTGGGTAGTGGATGGATGGATGGATGGATGGATGGATGGATGGATGGATGGATGGATGGATGGATGGATGGATGGATGGATGGATGGATGGATGGATGGATGGATGGATGGATGGATGGATGGATGGATGGATGGATGGATGGATGGATGGATGGATGGATAGATAGATAGATAGATAGATATGTAGGTAGATAGTAGATGGATGGATGGATGGATGATAGATAGGTAGGTAGGTAGATAGTAGATAGATGGATGGATGGATATGGATGGATGGGTGGATGGATGAATGGATGGATGGAGGGATAGAACGAGAGTGAGGTGGAAAAGGAGAGGAAGGATCAAGAAAGGCGAGGTGTGTGTGTGTGTGGGGGGGGGGTCACGGAGAGAGAGTTGGGGGATAAAAGATGGATCGGAAGAAGGACAGAGAGAGACGAAAAGACAAGAAAGAAAGAGAAGACAAGGATGAAAAGGGAAGAGGAGACGAGGAGAGAACAGAGAGAACAGAGTTAGTGGGGGTAGCAGTATTTATTTATACAGGCTACAGGGCTTCCTCTCAGCCGCCTCAGGACCGGGTCTAGACACATAAACTACTGTATGACCGACTGAATCTATGCCATGAGATCATGCTGGACACCGGAGACGCTGATGCAAGATCCTCGCAACTGTTTCACATGGTTAGAACAGCGGCTCCCTGGACATTACGCTCTTGATTTCCGACTTTCCACTCTGTTCGGTTCCACGCACACTTTGATCTACAGGAATGCGTTGGAAGTATATCGCTAATAGACATGCTGGACGGAGGTACCGTGAGGTCACTTTGATACTCGGCCACTGAGATACACCGTCTCTCTCTGAACGCGCCATCAAAGGGGGAAACATTGTGGCCTTTCATTGACCACAAGTTATGCAAAATCAAGCACCAGGTCCGTTTTACAATCAACCTAATCGGGGCTTTAGTGGACCGTGAGGACGGGGGGGCTCGGGGTCCCCAGAGTGTCTGGTTATTGGAGGTCAATCAGCCCGTGCGAGAGGGACGACGCTTTGGCTTTCAAACCCTGTAACATTAAATCCAGGAACTTGAAACATCCTCCTCTGGAAGATAATTGTTTGCATATTGCAAAAATTACAGGTTTTCTCCGGCCCACTCTAAGCAGCCGTACCGACCCCGAAACGTAAGATTGTTGAAATTTTTCCAGGAAAATATTTGAATTGAGGGTCGTGGAAAACCGCATAGGGGTCAGTGAATAGCTGTTATTACTGTGTCAATCACGAGACATCGGCGTCGTAACAGCGTTTGAGCATCTCTCTTCCTTCAACGCCATCCTGGTGTAGCGTTCCTGCCAATATGCATGGACAATGCACACGGACACCACGCGTTACAGTAAAACGATAATTGTGGTTATTTTCAACCTAGATCTTAATTTCCGATCGTCAGCCCATTTGATTCCCATCAGAGTGTTGTCAATCAGGAGTGTGAATAAGTGAGTTGTGTTTTCCTGGGAACTCGCTATTGGCCGCAGCTTTCCTGGCCTGCAATTCAGTTCAATGGACCATGCGACAGACGAAGGATGTTAATGAAAATAAAAGAAGATGTCCTTAATCAGGCAAACCCGGCTGCTTTGGAGGAATCTTTTTGACAGAGTCAATAGAGGGTGAGAGTAATATGAAATGTTGAAAATATCCAGAATGATCTTCTTTTTAAAATTTTTTTGTTATGCCAATTCCCTTCCTGGTCGTTGCACGCATTGTCCTACTTTCGGTCTGGGGAGAGTGGAGACTATCACATGCCTGCTCCGATACATGTGGAGTCGCCAGCTGGATACAAACCCAGAGTCTCTGCGGTGGTAGGCAAGTGCTTAGACCTCTACGCTACCCACCCAGAATAATCCAGCCCTACCTGTGTCTCGTTGAAGTCTTTGACACCGACGCAGTACACAATGGCACCAAGTGACCTGGCTCTCTCTGCCTGTTTGAAGACAAAAGACAAGAGACAACATTGTTAGTTACTCTTATAAATCATATTCTATTGGACCAACGTGTTTTTGCCTCCACCGGCATGTGCAAACGTTACCCATACAGCGACCGAAACATGTCGGTCCAATATATGGTGCTACCACTCTCTTAATTTGTCAATTTGTCTCCCTCAAAATATTTTGCTAATATGAAAGACAACAACCCCCTCCCCAAAAGAGGAAAAGAGGTCAAAACATGTATATATATTTTCCTTTACATAAAGACATTTCCACTATAAATTGAATTTATAGTTTATATACGTTTTTGAATACGTTTCATGTCCCTATTACACAGAAATGCGTTTTTTGGCGTTTTTTTGTGGATACGGCTGAAACGCAAAATTGTGTTTGCGTTTTGGAGACACGCTAAAAAACGCGCAGACAACAGCGTGTAGTCTGCATGAGCCGTTGTTGCGAAAACGCCCATGCGCAGTAGATACCATCTGCGTGCCCTTCCGGTGACAGAGAGCTGTCCCAAACCAAATAGCTGCAGCTACTATGTGTTGTCAAGTTATTGTTATAAGGACCCCAGTCCAAGCTACAACAGTCTGCATTCCCTTAACAATTGTTTGTATTGAGCCGTATTGTATTGTACCCATATGCAATATGTTAAAGAAAGTTTACATCCATTCATTCTGCTAGCATTACCGATTGGCACTGCCACTGGATAACATGAGCTAGTGTTAGCTATCAAACCCTGTTAGCTCAAAGCTCCTCTTTCAACTTAACAAGCATTAAACAAAATGGCCCAGTCATCTATTCACCTTTGTTTAATACACACAGCGTTGTCTCTAATGTTATCTAACCACTGATAGCTCCCGATATCATCAGTTTGGTGCTGGCTAAGTAGCGTGAGCTAACGTTAGCTTCTAGCCACAATGCTATACTGTTATAATGGCAAATTCCATTGACGTTAGCATGCAGCTAACAATGCTACCGATCGTTTTTTAGACTAAACTATCCGCTCTTGGTGGTCACTTGTGTTGATGTTAGTTTTGTTTCATCAACAAATGACAGGCAGAACACACAGTGAATGTATCCGTTTTGTTTATTGCACTTTTATTAGGCTTTGCTGAAAAAGAATTGCTGCATTGGGTAACTAGGCAAAAGATGGTGGCCGCCTTGTTGACATTTGCTTTGCAGGCACATTCAAGTTCTGATTGGTTGAAATTGCCTTCATGTTTGCCACCTACTGCCACCTACTGCTTTGGCAGTGTACTACATCAGTGTGCTCGGGTGACAAAAACGAAAAAAAAAACGAAAGTGTGACTCGAGGCGCACGACGTCGCGGCGAAACGCATATGACAACAATACGAAGATGAAATGAAAGGTGTAACCACACCCTTAGACCAACCGCTTAAAGTGCCCCCCCCCCCCCCCCCCCCCCCCAATGTTGAACCAAACCTACACCCTTGGTTTGGAGAATAGTCCTGTATTCTTTACCTCTTGCTGTGCAGTGCTGAGCTGGTGTTCCTGCAGTTCTCCATCTGTCAAGGCAATGATGACACTGGCCGTCCCTACAGAGCAGGAAGCAACAGTATAACCTCAACATAATTCAACAACATAAATTAAGATTTCTTTGGTGTGTTATTGTTATGCCTTATTGTCTCCGTTGGCTATGTTCAACCTGGCTGGGGCTAGCCATGGTCTAGCATGGTATGGTTGGGTTTCTTGTAAATTCTCCAGTTGCTAGGTAACCTTTCAAAATTCACACCAACAACTGTGGTACACAAGCTAAACTGTGACTAAACAGGTTTGGCCAGGTTCTAAAGACAATGGAGACACTCAATGTGTGCCAGACAGGCCACAGCACGGCTAAACCCTGGCCAGTGGAGACAAAGCAGTAGTGTGTGTTAGTGTGTGCGCAGCTCATCGGCGCTTACCAAAGTTCTCATGGTGTATCTGCTCGTTCGCCTTCAAAAGAGAAAGAAAACGTATATTGTCACAAGTCATCTGGGAACATGGAGTCTTCAGGTTATGTCATGGCCGTCCCTGTTTGTTACACACTCCACTCACAAGCATCCAGCCTCATTACAAAACGCAAGAGAGCCTACCCTTTCCAGTCCCAGGTGCATGAAGGTGTCTCCTCCTGGGATCTCTCTTTTCAGAGCGTTCAGGCCCTTCCTAATCTCTACCCTGGAGAGAGGAAAACCACATCAGTCGTGAAGGAGATACTCGCCCGTGTTGTATTTGTTATTGTGATGACACCATGGCCCCATTATTAACTGTGATCCTCTCAGTTGGCTTGAGTGTGAGCTGGGACAATGTGACGCCTACTTTCCAAGGCAGGGGCTCAAATGAAAACGTGCACTGGAGGGTTGGGTGGACAGTCTACATATCAGCGATAGGGTATCAAGTCAAGTGTTCCTTTATTACGTAATCCCCTTGGGGACATTCAGGTGTCATAGCAGCATAGGGGAGGGGGGAGGGGGAGGTACAGGCAGGAAAAAAGATAATAATAGATAATAATAGTATACATGGTTTAAATAGTAGTAGCACACTGTGTTAGTTCTCCAACTATTGGCAGCAGTCCACGCCCTCATGGTTGGTTAGTGGTACGAAGGCACGGAGGGCTGGCTGAGACGATTCGTAATGTGTAAGATAAGATAAGATAAGATAAGATAAGATAAGATAAGATAAGATAAGATAAGACTGGACTCAAATTACTGGACTCAAATGCTGCTACAATGCTCAGCCACTTTACTGCACCCTTGTGCATCAATACAATGTGCAATTATTTTTTAACTTGTCGAATGTGTCTTATTTTTATTTGTATTTACTTATACTTACTTAGTTGTACTTATGTTATTGCACATACCGCAGACAGTTATTGTATATAAATACCTGCTTTTTAAAAGTCTGTTAATTGCTTTTTTATTCCTTTGTGCTGTGGAGCAAACTGAGAGTAAGAATTCCATTGTACTTGTTGCATATGGCAAATAAAACTACGAAAATCTGAATCTGAAGATAAGATAAGATATTCCTTTATTGTAGCGCTTTTGTACCTGTTTTCTGTCAGCTTCATGATGGTGGACGCTCTGGACGAGAACGTTATGAAGGACATCCTCAACATGGGGCTGGAAGGGAGACAAAGAAGACCATATTGTACGTAATTAATAACAACACGATAACAACCACTACAGAGGAGCTGCTGACAAGCCTTTAGTTTACAACAACAATCGCAGGGTCAGATACACATTGAGTTTATTGCGGTCGCAGCGGAATTTTTCTCAGGTTATTCTTTTCTATTTCCTTTGTCGGCGATCCAGGACGTTGTGCATGTATGCATTGTTTTGCTCTTCTGTAGCCTGTCCATAAATAAACACGCAGTGACAGAACGCAGTGACATGTGGGTGACATACAAGCTTTCTCTGAGCTCCGGGACAACTGCAGATTCATTCATGTCTGTTTCTTACATTACTTTGATGTCTTTAGATGTGGGAAATGGCATCAAGCTTGTTTATTGTTGAATTTTTGTTAATGTTTGCCAAAGATTTGGATGCATGTACACGTGCGCGCGCACACACACACACACACACACACACACACACACACACACACACACACACACACACACACACACACACACACACACACACACACACACACACACACACACACACACACACACACACACATGTGACGATTGTTTGTGAGGTGAGGAAGTTTATGCAGTTTCACAGTATTGTTTAGATCAGACTTTAAAGAGAGATTGGTTGTCAGCTGTTTTTATGCTGATCTGTGTTTTTCAAGGTTCCAGGTGTGGTTGTGGCCTTGGAGTGTGGATGTTCTCAGAACAACACCAGCCTCAGACTGACGTCACTAGTTGAGACTAGACTAAAGTTAGACTTTCACTGACTTCAGCTTTTATGGAAGTAAACTGGTGACATAAAATAGACATAGGCATAACATGAGCAGAGGATTTTCATAAAATTAGCAGAGAATAAAGCATAAAGTGCAGACATACAATTAGTATAAAATAGACAATAATCGGAATAAAAGCAACGCATAAGGTGCAGACATAAAAATAGACCGTACAATGATCTAAGTGACAGAGTGCATTAAAAGGCTAAGGTGAAGAGTTAGGTTTTTAAGTTAAGGACCTACTGTAAGACAAACCTTACTGTACATCTGCATCATGCGTGTCATTGATGTGTCTCTGTTACTTGGACCAATGTGTCCCTTGTCTCTGTAGCCCAGAAAACATGGTCCATTAGTCAGCTACTGGCTGTTGGGGCGTGACGTCCACACAACCACCCAGAGAGGTGTCAGAATATAAGTTGTTCTGACGTCCACAGTTAAACCAACATTGAACCAAGAAGACAAGCGCTTCAGAAATCAGTAAACACTACTAATGTGTACACTAATGTGTAAAAGATGAGATAAGATATGCCTTCATTGATCCCCTTGGGGAAATGTGGCATGTGTCATAGCAACATGGCCGAGGGGAGGTACAGGTATGGGCAGGGTAATAGTAGAAAAATACATAAATATAGGCAATGAAATTTGATCTGAGTATAAAAATATGACAAAAATAAACGGTGTAAACAAAGGTGCAGATGAAAGTGTATGCCCTATTGGTTATATATTATAATATAATATATATTATTATATATTATACATGTTATAATAATATGTTACTCCCAATAAAACTCTCAATAAATATAGAGGGTATCGTCCCGTCTTCAACCCTTAACCCCCGCAAAGACTCATGCCGTTCTCCCAGCAGCTGAGCGAAGCAGCATCAGGACACCCAGGACACCCAGGACACCCAGGACCCTCCTGCATGCTAATTGACTCAGCATATGTCCCCGTCTTCAGCTCCGTTGGGGACATGGAGAATGTTTTTTCGCTGGTGGGCGACTGATGTCCTGTTCCACTTCAAAAGCATCTAAGAAATACCTACAGTGCCGAGGATGTTTACCTTCCACAAAGTTGCTGACGTGAGGACATTCCGACATGGGGCTTTTAAAGGAAGCGCGGCCTAGTGTTTTTGGGACATGCTGTTAACAGATGAGAGCATGTACAATAATGCTGTATAGACTGTATATATATTTATTCTTACCGTATATATTATCTATCCACATCTGTCTGTACATACCTCTGCACATAATTATTTTACATATCTGTAGATAGATACTATCTATATCTGTACATATCCATTACCTACTCTTAAAGGTTACGCTGCTGGCCAGTAGGCCTATGCATGGCCGCCTAGTTATAGTTGAAAGATGGGGTGCAATTTTTTTTTTTTCTTCTTTTTTAGTTTTTACATTTTTTTTTGCAAGGGGTGGTTTGGAGGGGGTCCGGCACGACCCCCTCCACGGCAGATTTTTTTTACATTTAATGAACACCTGTATGTGCAATTTCCTGCAATATAGAGCCTTCAATCTTGACCAAAATAAAGCTGCTCTTTTCACTATAAAACTCAGTTTATATTGCAGTATGATAGCTATAATAATAATAACTTCACTGCGAGGGCTCTTTTAGCTAACGCTAGCTAGGCACGTATGATAGCCAATTACTATTATAATAATAATAATAATAACTTTCCCATCCTCCCAAAGCCCCTCCAGCCCCGTTCACATCCGCAGCACCAACAACAACAACAACAACTAATTGACGCTATCAATAGCCCCAGTGAGCGCGGCGGCTGAATGAATGAAAACTTTATTTAACAGATTGCAGAATGGGTACAATACAGTACGGCTCAATACACACAATTGTTAAGGGGATGCAGACCAGAGAAAGACGTTTGTCTTGTTTACATCAGGGTCCCCTTTCGTGACTGTGCTGCACCGAGTGAATCCACAGTCACTTGCTCCTCAATGGGAAACCAACCTAGATTTACCATGAAGGACTGGTTCTGGCCGAACCGTTCGTTAGTATCACAGAGACATTACAAAGGTGCTCACAGTTGCACGAGGGGTTCGCACAGAGATACGGGATGGTTTGAAAGCTCGGCGTTGCTAATAAATATTTTTTATATTTTTTTATAAACTGCTCAAAGCGGCATTATTTCCGCCGTTGGGTGATCACAGCGCCTGCGCACCATCCTGTATCTCTGGATTCACTCGGTGCAGCGCCGAGGCTCACCATACGAGAAATATTCAGTTTCAATCTGTTTGCGCATTTAGTATACAGTCACAGTGTTCGACTTACGTGATGATTTGCTCCATTTTGATGTAAACGCCGAAGAATAATCCTCACAATGTTATCCAATATCCATCCTGAATTTTTCAAGGGCTTTCGAAAAAGCCGCCTCCCCCAACATGTCGTATACGTCATGCCGACGAACCGTGGCCCGTGGGCACTGGATCAAACCATTAAAGTGGGGGGTCACACAATCTTTGGAAACTTAAAAACTTGCTATTAAGTGTCATTGCGTATTATTAATTTGATTGAAATTACGTAGTTATGGTTAGATAATATTTATATATTGGGGGGGGATATATCATAATTATGATCAAAAAGTGAGGGAGCAAAGAGACAAGTTCGCTCCCCCAAGTTCAATACTGGTAGAGCACCCGCTTCGCCTGCTCTTATACGTAGGCGTCTATGGGCCTATGACTTACTACCATAGTGTCTTTATACCTGTATCACTGTTAGGGATGGGAATCGAGAACCGGAACCGGTTGGGAACCGGTTCCTAATTGTCCGATTCCTGGAATCGCATGGCTCTGTGACTATCGATTCCTCTTATTGATGCCATGTATCTCCCGACAGTTGCACATTTTAAAACAATAACGTTAGCGCCACGCATGCAGCCATAGCAGACTATTTGATTCCTTGACTAGGAAAACCTAAATGAAAACGAATGCTTTCACTGTATAAATATTCTCGCATTTCATCCATTTTAGATGATCACAATAGACTGAGGCTGCAGCTAGTGGTTCTTGCGCACCTCAGGAAAATCCTTTCACGCTAGCACAGTGGGGTAAACTGACTCAGGAAAAGTGTCACAGAGCAGTCACTAAATTTGCAAGGGCTCGAAATTGCGACCATTTTGGTGGGGGCTCAACAATAAATGACAATCAGAAATGTCAAGTTGCATGTTGTTATTCTAACCAGCTTAGTTCTGTTGCATTTCCAATTTATTTATTCAGGAATCGATAAAGAATCGTATCGATAAGCAGAATTGATCATGGAATCGTATCGATAAAATCGTATCAATTCCCATCCCTAATCACTGTACATATTAATACTACAACTCTGTACATACATCTGATTAGCACTATTACTCAGTAGTACTCATGTATATATTTTATACTGAGTTGAATCACCTGTACATTGTATATTACTATTGCACTTTACTGTTACATTTGCACTCTTATTTTCATTGTACTGTACTTGTGCTGTTTATAACAATACATTTGAATCTAATCTAATCTAATCGTATCTAATCTAATCTAATCTAATCTAATATCAGTACTGCCCCACAATGCCAAACTTATTTTTGTTGTCCTGTACTTGTGCTGTATATAACAATACATTAATCTGGGCGGCCGGTGAGACAGTGGGATCGAATGCCTCCGGCTTGGTCGGCCGTCCATACTGACACAATTGGCAGTGTCAGCGGGTG
>NC_140174.1:31361753-31446753 GCF_963971535.1 Notolepis coatsorum | reverse complement strand
GTCTGAGGTCACATGACTGTTCAGACTGAGGTCACATGACTGTTCAGTCTGAGGTCACATGACTGTTCAGACTGAGGTCAGATGACTGTTCAGACTGAGGTCACATGACTGTTCAGACTGAGGTCAGATGACTGTTCAGACTGAGGTCACATGACTGTTCAGTCTGAGGTCACATGACTGTTCAGTCTGAGGTCACAGGTGTGCAGGCGTCCCCAACCGACCTGTAGGAGTCGCTGTCCACAACGTCCAGATTACCACCCATCGACTTCCACCCGCTAACTCTGCCAATTGAGTTATGACGGCTGGCCCAAGCCGGAGGCAACGCCGACAGCCGGAGTCGAACCCGATGTCTCTTGCGTTGGTGACGACGGGCCATTTATAAATTTGCGATATCGAAATTTGTGTTTTCAATACAGATATGTTTGTGTTAAGCTATTAGCGTGAGGTTGTTCCTCTTACGGTGTTTTTAACTTTGAGCGCCGACAAGGCAAATCAACCATCAACTCTGTCGCCGCGGCGATAAAGTAGGGACTCTAATTGACCAGCGTGGAGATGGAGAGCACGTGGCTAGAGAGATGCTTACGTGAAGTGAGGTCCAACAAGTTGGACTTCAACCCACTGATCGCTGATCATTACATATTACTAATCCACAGGGGCGCCCCATGCTGTGTTTTTTTCAACAACCGAATAAATAAATAAATAAATAAAAGTATGTCCCTGTCTAGTCCCTGAACGCCCTGGGAGACACTACTAGTACGGTATGATAACATTTTACAAGGCATTCTTCTGCTGCTGAATACAAGGGCCAAACAGCTACTTCTCCCCTTTATAGAGGTACCATGGCATGGTCTCGCTATACCACCCTCCTGTATGATGGAAAGAAGAAAAGAAAGAAAGAAAAAAAGAAAAAGAAAGGGGGGGGGGGGGGGGGACATTCCAGAGCGAGAAGGTTCTGACATGTTTAAATTATTTATAGACTCCAGCTGTAGTTTGGATTCTGTTGGGCTGGCCTGCTTTCTGAGGCAGTGACTTCACTCTCAGCTTGAGTGCCAACTCTCGACGTGACAAGATCATCATCAACAACAACAACAACAGATTCACCACCATGACCGTGACAGCCACGGTGTTATGGTTTCTGATGACAAAATTGGAAACAAACAAAGTAGTGATTTTGCCTGTTCCCATGGAGACTGGGGGGGTTAGTTGTATGTGTTTCCCATGTCAATAAAGCTCCTTTGAATTGAATTGAGTGTGAGAGAGAGGGGGGGGGCGAAATGGTCATGAGTGAGAGAGTTATTGTCAGGGATTATTTCTCTCTTTTTGACCCTTTAATGATTTTGTCGTGGACAACACACTGATGTAATTATGATATTAAATCGTCCATCTTCTCACAGGTTTTTTTCGTACCCATAAATCCACAGGCCATGTTAATATTTCAAACCGCAGCGCTTTGGGGGGATAACAGCCGTCTCTCGGTAATACCATATGGTTCACCTCATCTGGACCGTTTGCATTTTTTGGGCCGACAGAAGCGGAGTGATTTTTCATCCTGTAACAAGGTGAGGGTTGATGATACTTGGCCCCGGTCACATCTTTAGAGCTGCTGTTGTTGTTGTGATGTGTGAACACTGGCCCCAAACCACCCCCTTAGCGTCATGTTCCCTGTAAAACAGCAGGTTATATATCCCACCACGTCTGAATCAGCAGAAAACGCCGCCCCTCAGTCTATACTTATAAGACATGGTCTGAGTGAGACGTAGCCTAAAGGCATGTTTGGATAGTTAGGATAGTCTGTTATTTTTCTTCTTTCTTCTTTCGGAGAGAAAAAAAGTTTCCTAATTTATCTCTCAATCTAGCCTACTTTAAAACAGCTCGTAAACATCACAGAGGTCGCCGTGCTCCGCATGGGTTGAATGTTAGGCTTGTGTCCGAGCGAGGTGCTCTTGGCGGGTTCAAAGTGGAAAAAAACAAGACACAAAAAAAGAGCCCAGCTCACCTGTGGGATATAAACTGTGTGGTCTCTTTGCTCTCTAGCGGTTCTTTGTAAACCTTGTTAGTGTGAGGTTTTGTCCACTGCTCACCTACTCGCTCTGTTCCTTTAAGCCTGTTGCTCACCTACTCGCTCGTTTCCTTTAAGCCTACTGTTTATCATTTCATTCTCCTCACCTCACTAGCCCCCACCCTCGCGTTCGTTTGCTCTTCAGCAGACCACACCCTTTGACTACCTGTCATTATGTGTTTGATTGGTCTGGTGCCGAACACACACTTTTAGTTTCAAGTATCAATTACCTCCCGCACCTGATGTGTATTCTAATTAGCACCCCTGTGGGCTTTAAGTACCTGGCTCTTCCCCTCTGTCCCTCGTCGGGTCGTGCCGTAACATGCCGTATCATTCCGTATCATATTCTCTATCACCAAGACTCCTTCGGGAGGTCCTCTGTCTGTTTATGCTGTTTTCATCTCCGGCGTGAGATGTGCTCCAGCCTTCGCCTCCTGTCGCCGTTGCCTGAGGGAGACACTGGACTACGCTCTCCAAGACTTCCACGGGAGGTATCCCAGTGATCCACTTCAGACCTCCGCGCAGCAGACGTCCTGACGCACATCCAGACCTCCACGCAGCAGATGCGCTCTTCACTCCAGGCGCGCATCCAGACCTCCATGCAGCAGATGCGCTCTTCACTCCAGGCGTGCATCCAGACCTCCACGAAGCAGATGCGCTCTTCACTCCAGGCGCGCATCCAGACCTCCACGCAGCAGATGCGCTCTTCACTCCAGGCGCGCATCCAGACCTCCACGCAGCAGATGCGCTCTTCACTCCAGGCGCGCATCCAGACCTCCACGCAGCAGATGCGCTCTTCACTCCAGGCGCGCATCCAGATCTCCACTCCAGACCTCCGCGCAGCAGATGCGCTCTCCGTACCGGCGCATACTCAAAGCAGACGCGCACCATCCAGACCTCCGAGCCTGGCACGCTCTTCCGCGCAGACGCACTCCAGATGCGTCCTCCGTACCGGCGCGCACTCCAAGCAGTCGCGCACCACTCAGACCTCCGCGCCAGATGCGCCCTCCGTACCGGCGCGCACTCCAAGCAGTCGCGCACCACTCAGACCTCCGCGCCAGATGCGCCCTTCGTACCGGCGCGTACTCCAAGCAGTCGCGCACCACTCAGACCTCCGCTTGGACAACCCTTTCCCCGTGGCGACGCTCTCGCCCCGTTCTGTTCCAACGCTCTTTACGCACAGCGCCTGGGTGAGTTTTATGACTGTCTTTGATCCTATTCCGTTTTTCGTGTGTTTATTTAACACTGAAGATTTCCTGCTTTTTATCAGACAGTCACTCACCCAGCGTTAGCCCTTTTTGGATTGTTTCATTGGGATAATATTTGGCCTTAACATCGCCTCACTGTGTGTTTACACACCGAAGATATTTATCACATGGATTTGTGTTTGGGACGTTGACTCACTGTGTGTTTACACACCGAAGATATTTATCACGTGGATTTGTGTTTGGGACGTTGACTCACTGTGTGTTTACACACCGAAGATATTATTCACTTGGATAGTGTTTGGGACGTTTACTCACAGTGTGTATATACACCGAAGATTCTGTCACTTTGATAACTCTGTTTTTGGGACTAGTCACCTCTCCTGCACCTGCTCTGTTCCCCATTGTACTCTGAGCTAACCCACTCCCTCTCTCCCTCTCGGTTCCGTTTACCCACCTCGGAGATCTGCCGAGAGAAGTCTGCAGAGCGGCTCTGATGTACCCACCTGCTTCCCCAGACTAACCATCCCGGGAGAAGCTGCAGAGCAGCAACATTCATTAATGCTTGTTCCTAGGCCTTACCCTGTTTTCTCTGTCCCAGTATGCAGCTCCAGCCCTCGCCCTGTTCCAAGGCCTCACCCTGTGAGCACTGGGCCTTTTCCCTTTCTTGTTTATCCTGTATTGGTGTTCTCCCTTAAAGGGACAGTGCCGTTTTTCTGAGTGTTTTCAATAAATGCCCGTTCTTGGCTTACTCTCATACCTGTCTTGTGTTGTGCGATTGGGGTCGGTTACAAACCATAACAGTTAGCAATCCACTTTAAAACTATTAGTTGCAAGCTAATGAGCTAGCTTATGGCTAGCAGTACCCACATGTTTAAAAGTGTAATGAGTTAGCTTATGGCTAGCGGTACGTACATGTTTAAAAGTGTAATGAGTTAGCTTATGGCTAGCGGTACCCACATGTTTAAACGTGTAATGAGCTAGCTTATGGCTAGCGGTACCCATATGTTACCCATATGTGTAACGGTATACTTTTGAAACACATACAAAAACTGTTCCTAGAAACCATCCCCTTAGCATTACACTGTGTTCCCTATAAAACCGCAGGCTGTGGCCCAGCAGGACTGAATCATCAGAATGCCATACTGTATCTTAGCCTGTACACCGACACAGGAGCATGTCTCCCCGGGTCCTATGTTCCCCGATTGATTGATTGATTGATTGATTGAACCTTTTAGACCACCAGCCCTGATTCCAAACTCTAACCTTAACGAACTTCGAAAGAGGGCCTAAGCTTAACCAGTTCGAAACAAGGCGGACATTAATAATTAATAAAATAATAAAAATGAATAAAAATGTCAATCAATTAATCAATCAATCGGGGAACATAGGACCCGGGGAACATAGGACCCGGGGAACATAGGGATGATCCCACCGACACAAGCCACTGGAGCGATGTAGGCCTGGTAGTAAGATGGTAATTCCAGTTTTACCATGCAGACCCATTGTATAAATCATTTATCATTATTATCATTAAGGTTATGTACTATATCACCATGGTACCACTTTTATACTTAAATAATACGATGGTAAAATGGTATTTTTGTCACTACCATCATCACAGTAGCCAAAAGAGAGGAAACTGCTCCCTTTTTACCTCGGTTCATACCTCATCAAACCCATTTTACGGCTTACGATCCCAGGACTATTCATATGCCTCAGTACCCAGAACCCGCACAGAGTTTGGAAAAAAGGGCCTTCATGTTCTCTGATCCCTCTGCCTGGAATGGACTAAAAATGTTGAAACTGCAGGCCCTCACTACCATATCTGATTTTAAAGTTCAAATTAAGGGCATTTTAAAGAATGAGATGGGAGAATGTCGATGCTTCACTGCATAATGTGGTGTTATATATTATATTTTTTACTTGAACTTCTCTCCCCAGCAACCTCCTGCAAAGCCTCACCTTCCATCCTCTTTCTACCTTTTTACCCTACCCTCCAATCTCCCCCAATCCCATTCAATCTTGTTTGCTGCAGCTCAAATGTATCCCCTTGCCCCACTTTGCCTTTTATGTCTCTGTCTGTGTTTTGTGTATTTGTATGTTTGTTTTTGTTTTGCTGCCATTTTGGCCAGGTCTTGCTCGAAAAAGAGATCTTTGATCTCAAGTGACTACCTGGTCAAATAAAGGTTAAATAAAAAAAGTAGTAGTCTGACCAGTTTGTTTTGTGATGTTTGTAATCTGTAACCTTTGAGGTGCTTTGGTACCATGAGGTGCAAGCATAGTCGTAGTACCCTTGAATGAGTGCTCCTGCCAGAGTCTTCAGGGTATTCTTGTTTACCAGAGAGGAGATCCGGTACAAGAATCGAGTTCGTTAGGCGGCTGGGTGGCGCAGCGGACATTGCGCTCGTCACCAACGCAAGAGACACCGGGTTCGACTCCGGCTGTCGGCGTTGCCTCCGGCTTGGGCCAGTCGTCATACAGTACTAACTCATTGGCAGAGTCAGCGGGTGGAAGTCGATGGGTGGTAATCTGGACGTTGTGGACAGCGACTCCTACAGGTCGGTTGGGGACGCCTGCACAGCAGAGACAGGAAATGGCGGGGGTAGTGTGAGCCTCCCACACGTTACACCTCGCCAATGAGAGTCCGCACTGGCAGGTGAAAAGATGTGACAGGCTGCCTCCTCGTGTATCGGAGGGTACACGTGATGCAAGGCTTCTATCCTCCCTATAACCGGCCAGTGGGGGGCATATGCGAGCAACGTTCAAGACAGGGGAGGGAAGAATTGGCACAGCGGGTAATTGGGATGGGAGAAAAAATAGAAAAAGAGGAGAAAAAGTGGATCAAAAAAAGAATCGAGTTCGTTCACTATATCACTTTGATGGCCCTGAATCAGCTGCACAAGTCTTTCTTAATGTTACTTTTGTGTGTGGGTTGCATAGGAGTGGAAGAACCACTGATTCCTATACCGTTGTATGCTTTATTGGGCTCTATATTATACCATGTAGGCCACCACAACATAGCTCTGACTTCACAGTAGATTTAGGGATATGATGTCATAGGAACTGAGGGCAGATGATTGCCTCAGAGCTGTGTTAATAGAGAGAGGGGAGCGGCTGTCTGAAGGTGGTGACATGGTTTAATTACACATCACAAAACTCATACAGATTCTTAGAGTGTCGCCTGTTTTCAGCTGAGCCTCCGTCTCCCAGAGTCTCCATGACAGCGTTGTGGGTCTCATTACAGGCCTAGAGTTTTGTTCTTCACATGCTGAACCCCAAGAACTCTTCTTACAGTCAAAGACAAAGCATGTCAAATGTGAGCCAAAATGCAGAGTCCCAGCAGGTCAAGACGGGCAATTCCGAAGTCAAGTCGCAAGTCGGAGTCCTAAACAAGTCCTTAATACCATTTCAACATGTTAAAGCCAACAGTAATAGTTTGTAGATTATCAAATTATATATATAAAATCATTCTGCACTGACGCACAACTTCCTGCTCTGTCTTTTATGGCATACAATTGGGGCTTGGGGGAGAGTATCAAGTATTTCTAGTCATGAGGCTCAAGTCAGAGTGAAGTCACACTCTCTGAAGTCACTGGTGTTAAAATCGAGTTGCGAGTCTTTCATGATTTTGTCAAGTCGAGTCTGAAGTCTCATGTCCAACTCGAGTCCAAGTCATGTGACTGAGTGACTCGAGTCCAAGTCATGTGACTGAGTGACTCGAGTCCAAGTCATGTGACTGAGGGACTCGGGTCCACACCTCTGCCAGAACGTGGTAGGCTGTACCTCATGATAGAGTCCCTGATAGATCACCTCATTAAGATGAGGGACAAGGACATTGGTACTGTACATACTCAAACGATCACATTATTGTGATATCGGAAGAAGAAAAAACTACCAAAATGGATTCAGACTTCCTGTTTCAGAACTGTGTCCAATTAGAATCCAATGAACCAATGAATGTGGATCACGGCTAACACTGACAATTCAGAACTCCTTCGTTTCAGTGTCTTTGGCTTCGCCCACCCGATGGGTAGGTATGGTTACATTTTGGGATAGGTGTGTGTAGGGTTCCTGGGCCTACGCCGTGACCGCCGGCAGTTTCACGTTCGAGTATAACTTAGGCTTAACCCTAACGCAGTGCGTCTAACCCTTTAATGAACCATCATCCTCTGCATGCTGCGTCCATCCCATGCTAAGCTCTTTACCTCTTCCATGTGTGTGTGGACCAGAACACAAGTCCAGGCTGTGGCCCGTAAAAGCAGCCGGTGTGGGCCTGAGGGGAGCGACGGAGAGGGGTCGCGCTAATGAGTTTCCCCTTGTTTGAAGTCCAACAACTGATGCAACCCTCGCGGATGGTATGGTATGATTTAATTGGTGACTTTTCCCATGGCAATGCTATGGTAAATTATTCATACAATGGCCGGCAAAACTGTGGTAAAGTTTTACTGTGGTAAAACTGAAATTATCATCATACCATACCAAGGGAAGAACCTCACTAGCCTACTCAACCCACAGAAAGCACTCCAAATTCAGGGCCAGCTAACAATACTAGCATGATGATTTTGTTTTGGCTATTTTGCAGCATGTCATTTGTCACCGGTCTATTCAACGTATTTGCCATTTTGCTCTTACGTCACGCTCAGGTTGGGATTTATACTCGGAAAAGGAATCCCAACCTGAGCCGTGACATAAGAGCAAAATGGCCGCCGTGTGAATACGGTCAATATGAGCCAGCTCTGCAGCGGGCCCCACATCTGAGGATTTTAGTCATTGGCTCCGTGGAGATGCTTACAGCTGCATGAGATCTCTCAGTATTCGCTCCAGCGATAGACCTATAAAGACCGAATTCAGATGGGCCGGCCAGTCACACATTAGTCATGGAAAAAATAAGTAAGATTGCTCCTGTTGTTGAGTCACATGTCCCAATTACATGACCATTACGTAAACCTAATTTAGTTTACTTTAAAAGTTTAAGCGGTGATAATTCATATCAGGAGAGAGAAAATGTGTGTGTGCGCACAAATGGTTCTCCTGCCTCTATTAAAAAGCTCTCAGGCTTTCTGCTCTGCCTGAACCCCTTGCTGCTGAGTGCTGAGGTCCACATTATGTAAGAACCACAACATTTTTCCTATGTGGGTGGACAAAAAGGAAATGCATAAAATGGTCACTGGTAAGGAGCAAAAAAAGCCCCTTGGAATTATGGCTGAGGGAGAGAAAAAAGTCCCCTCTGAGGCTCTGAGTGATGATGGGCCTGTAGTTTAGGGGCTTTCAGTGCAAAAACAAAAAAATTACTAAAGGAGATAGAAAGTGGGTTTTAGTCTGTGTAGACATGTATTAGTCTAGTCCTGGTCCGGGAACAAAGGGGGAAAAGGGAGCATTTTGATAGAGAGGTTCTAAATAATCGATTCATCGTTCCTGCTTATTCAGCAAACTGCAGCTTGCGAGTCACAGCCTCCTTCCGCGCGTCATCACACAAGCGCGCGAAGCGCACACGCATGAAGGCACGCGCGGATGCCACACACACACACACGCACGCACACACACACATACACACCCACACGTCACACACACGGGTAAACACATTTATTTTTCCTCAAATAAAATTTTTTTAGACGTACATTTTGACCTATGAGATCACTCATGTCAGCCTTTGAGAATAAATCGAAAGCAGATATTTGAAGAACAGATGGTATTATAAAATGCCTGTTATAAAGACACAAAACTGGCATAATGCAAAGAATAGGCTAGTAAAGGATGCGATATAAACAACAACAGCAACAATACAATTAATTGGTATGTTGCCAATTCGTATAGGACAGTTGTGGAATTAGACATTACTTAGTCCTCGATGAATAATTAATTAGACTGCTGCCAACTTGGCAGCATCACTTACTTGTCTAAAACAAAATACAGGTCAAAAGCCCCTTGACAGGAACTCTCTTCCTCCTCTTCCAGTTCGTCCTGAACCTCTGGCTCTGATCTCGCAGTAGGTGACGACGAGAGCAAAAATAATCCGAGCAAAACTAGGACAAAATGCATGTTCATAAAACACCTGGCCATATTTTCCCCACAGAAGAAAAACATGTTTTTATTCCTTTGAGAGAAAAAAAAGACTCTCAACAGGAGTTATACTAACTCAATGTCGCCTCACATCTCAAAGAAAGTTTTGGAATATCTTCCCTGAGCAGAGATGCCCATGATGGACAGACACAACAAAGGATGCGGACAAGGCTGCTCCAGATTCTTCTCTCTCTCTCTCTGGAGCGCAGCTCTGCGGCTCTGCAGTTGGATGCTTCTCGGATGGATGCGCACTATGGATATGGATGCTTCTCCACACACAAAAAAAGATAAAAAGAAAAGAAAAGTTGTTTTCAGGAACAGCTTATATAGGCTACAATCCGCACGCTGGTAAGACGAACAATATACGTTTTGAAGTAACAAAATCCCCAAACGTGTCAATGCGAGAGGGGGATACAAACGTGAAACGGTGCAGCAAGTTCCTATAATAAAAGACATACAACTTTCCCTGTCACATTGTCAAAATCTGCGTTTGGTCTACAAATAAAACAACGCCAAATGGAAATTGGTAATGCAAGGCAATGTTGCCGTTGTGTTGGAGGAACTGGGAGCTCTCGGGGACAAACTTGGCTGAAATGGACCAGGTTTCATATTTCATCCCAATGAGGAGGAGAGAGAGAGGGGGAGAGGGGGAGAGAGAGAGAGAGAGAGAGAGAGCGAGCGAGAGAGTGAAATTGGGTCAAGATTCCTTCTTGCGCCTCCCTCAAGTTGTAGGCGAGCACATTTTGGGAAAACAGGGAGCATGGGGACATCGCTTTGGAAGAAGTTTGGTAGCCTCATGTGTGAGACTGTTACCACGGCACGAACAACAGTGTTGTTGACATTATACTTCTATGTAATCTTTATTTGAGCACATAAACACCTTCCATACAATTATCGGTTCAAAAAGAATGCACACATTTGTACCACCCACAACCCGTATTGTATTACAATTAGCCTTGATATGCCAATCAGCCATCTACAGTATATCATCTCGTTGAGCAGTAAACGGTTTAATTCCCCAGTGTTACCATTTAATTATGGCAACAGAATAAGAGGCCATTTTGCAGTATATAATTATACAACTATAATGCCATGCTTTTACCAGTGGCTGTAATGCACACAAGATTAGCATCAGGGTTCATATGATAAGGGTTGAATCTGTACAGTGGGTCACTTGGTTAACCAAGTGTTGAAGAGAAGTATAGCCTAATCCCTCTGACCATAGTATTCCCCTGTCCCTGTATACAGTGTATACTCTACTACGCCCACTATGTTCATTCACTGGTGGACATGAGCCCAACTGCTGGAAAAGAGTAAATAATGGAAAGTACATCATCTGGGCTCACTATCTAGCCTGGTTCCAGCCCCTGCATCGCCTACTTCATTTGTGTCATTCTTATTAGAATGATATGATTCAGTTCATGATGTAGATGAACTCCTGTGTGGCTCTGCTGATCAGGCTCTTCTTGGGGCCGTATCTCACGCTTTGGGGGAGAGGAAGGAGAGAGAGAGAGAGAGGGATAAGTAGGGGGAACTGTGAGGTAATGTGGTAAATTATATGATTCAGTTCAGGTGATTCAGAATAACATGAACTGAATCAAAGAAAAAAACGACGGGCATCTGGTTGATGAAAGGGTCTGGATCCAGTCTATTATTGCTCACCCAAAACTAACAAGTATTCCCGAAATTACATACATATGTAACGGTTGTGACGACGTCACCTCAAACTTCAATGCCCCAAGTGGGAGTTGAACCCCGGTCTCCCACACCGCAGGCAGCAACACAGACTGCTATACCAAGAGGTGAATCCATCTATGCATCTTTGCATCTTTTGAGGATGTGAGAGTGAGTTTAACCCATAGGCCATAGCACCGCTACTCACCCCAGCCCTTCTTGACTGCGCTTCACGATACCATCCGTTACACATACAATGTGTAATGTAATTACTAGGGATGTAGGCCTACTATATATTGGTGACCATATCGGTATCGGCTGGTATCTGTGATATTTTCATATCGGTCCGATGAGCAAAACTGAGCAGATATATATCGGCAAACATATATAATTTTTTTAATTCAATGCATCGGTCTGATGAGTAAAACTGAGCCGATGTGAACAACTGATGATTTATCGGTCTAGCTATGTTGTGTGTGTATGTGTTAGGGCTGCCATACCATACGCATAATAATTATAATCACAATTATTTTGATTGATATTTAAATCACGATTATTAAACACAATTACTGCTTGACTGAATTTGTTTTACCTTTCTTCTCGACCAAAGGCTGCCTTTCTGTCATCTTCTACAAGATTTAGAAGATTTTTACCAAAGACGTTTCAAAATAATGGAGAAACTGGAGAAACGCTCCAAGGCTCCCTCCTCCCTTTCAACATGAGGTGAAACCACCGTTTGGGTAGTTTATGTTCATATTGGTGTGTAACGGTTGTGACAACGTCACCTCAAACTTCGATGCCCCGAGGGAGATTCGAACACGGGTCTGCCACGCCACGTGCAACAACACAGACCGCTATACCAAGAGGTGAATTCACTTCTTTGTACCGTGTCTATGTGTCTTTTGAGGATGTGAGAGTGAGTTTAACCCATAGCACCGCTACTCACCCCAGCCCTTTGTGACTGTGCTTCACGATACCATCCTGGCACCGCTACTCACCCCAGCCATTCTTGACTGCGCTTCACGATACCATCCGTTACACTCACCCTCCTTAAACTCACTCCACTCCACCCAAGGCATCCGGGTCACGGCACCATTGTAACGGTTGTGACAACGTCACCCAGGGACGTGCACAGGACTTTAGAGGGGCAGGTGCTCAAAGGCTGAAAAGGGCACTATACCTGTGAGTGTTACAACCGAGCACGTGAAGTGCTCGAGCTCGGTTTTTGGGGGCCCTTTTCGGGCGGGGGGGCCCCCTTTTTATGCTTTTTGGGGGGTTTTGGTGATCAAATATTGAATATTGAACTATAATAATCAGTGCAGGAGCTCACTTATCCTTGAAAGACACTTTTATCACTGACTTAAAGGCCAACTTGCAGGTTAAACCCTACTCGGGTAGTTTACATCATTGGTATCTAATTTCATTATTTATTTTTTTCCATTTGATGCCGGAAATGCCACTCAGAAAGGGTTAAAAAGGTCCACGCACGAATAACATGTACGGAGCAAATCAAAAAGCTTATCAGACGCTAGCAGGACCGTGACGTCACTCCAGGCAACTTATGCCTGAGCCCCGTCCGGGTCATAGTACTACTGGCTATATGGCTCTGGCTAACGTTACCCCGCTAACGTTAGCATTATGGCTACTGTCGTGAACCATTTTAAATCGGGGCATGTAAAAGAGTTTTGGGAACGAGTAAAATGTGCAGGTCCTCTTCTCAGACCTGTGGGGCAAAGCACTGCACACGCATCATGCCGGCTAGCAAGCTACACGTCACGGCATGTTGATACGATAGTAGCCCTTCGGATAGCACTCGGTGCATCACAGTCACGAAACGGGCTACCACGATAGCTATTAGCTAACTAACGTTAACGTTACAAGCTCAAACACCTTATAACTACTACTATTGTCGTGTCCATAAGTTCCCTGGCAGAATACTTTTGAGGACAAAGGTACAAAGAGGAGAGAACCATTTTAAATCGAGGCATGTTAGGAGTTTCGAGAATACTGGCTACCAAGCTAGCTAACTTAGCTACTAACGTTATATACACAATATGTACAACGACACAATGATTTACATTATTACAAATATGGTAACGTGGTTGTGGCGTTTACAAATAGTGGTTAGCTTTAGAGATGAATGGCTATGATCACGGAGCAATAGTGTTAGGTGAAACAGATACATTTTCATTCATTCACTCATCGGCTAGTAGTAGCAAGGCTCTGCTTCCTGCCACTAGCTGTGTGTGACTCTCAGAGCCCCTGCTGCCCTGTACCTGGTGTGACATCATCATTAAGATGACACACGCACGTTATGAACCATGGATTAAAATATGCATGTGCGTAGAGGCTGTGGTTTGGTCGACAAAATGTTTGATAAAAACGCTAAAACTGGGTCAATTTCGATAATTTTTTCCCCCCTCTTCATGAAAGTCACCCTAACCCTAGTCACATTGTTTATTGAACAAAAATACAACCTGCAAGTTGGCCTTTAAAAGGCCCATACATCTCCATAAATGTTCAGGGGGGAGGGAATAAGTGCTTATCCTACAGACCCCAAGAAGTGTATATTCTGTATTGTTTAATAATAATAATTGTTTAATGCTCGAAAAAGAGATCTTTGATCTCAAGTGACTACCTGGTAAAAAAAAGGTTAAAAAATAAATAAAAATAATAATAATAATAATAAATGCATTTTTTATTCCAATCCCGATTTGTATTTGAGATTCCCAAATCCCATCGGACTTGACTTCTTTGTGTCCTTCAGTGAGTGTAATACCAGCATTCAACTATATGGGCCACAGCGGTTTCTATCATCATCATCATCATCATCATCATCATCATCATCATCATCATCATCATCATCATCATCATCATCATCACCACCCACACTATACATAAATATAGGTCCGCGGAGAGGAGCTGTGCAAACTGCAATGGAATATGGGGCATCTCTCTCTCTTTACCTAATATTTTGATTCTATCCTGAAATATTAGGCACAAAAGGGCAGGTGCTCAAGCATCCCTTGGGCTCTATGTGTGCATGTGCCTGACGTCACCTCAAACTTCGATGGCCCGAGGGAGATTCGAACACGGGTCTGCCACGCCACGTGCAACAACACAGACCGCTATACCAAGAGGTGAATTCACTTCTTTGTACCGTGTCTATGCGTCTTTTGAGGATGTGAGAGTGAGTTTAACCCATAGCACCGCTACTCACCCCAGCCCTTCTTGACTGCGCTTCACGATACCATCCGTTACAGGTGCATCCCTAGTAATTACACATTACAAATACCGTATAATAACCATCCAAGTGGGAGCCATTTAAAATCTTGATAGTGCTGAAACTAACTTCCATTACTGCCGTGTGCCTTTGTACAGCAGTGTACCCCCATACATGTGTAATTATACCGCTACATCTGTATCCCTCTGAATGTGTATGCATTATTACCACTATATCCTTCTATATACATACTTATACACATGCATATAACCCATAACACTGTATGATTGCATGTACAATAATGCTGTACCGTATATATATATTTATTCTCACCGTATATATCTATCCACATCTGTCTACCTGGATATAGCCTAATCCTTTTTACATATCTGTAGATATTATATCTATATCTGTACATAACCCTTACCTACTCGTACTAGTTATGCTGCTGGCCAGTACGACTTACCATAGTCTCTTTATACCTGTATCACTGTACATAATAATACTACAACTCTGTACATACATCTAATTAGCAATATTACTCAGTAGTACTAATTTATAAATCTTATACACAGATTAATCACCTGTACACCTCCATATATTACTATTGCACTTTACTGTTGCATTTGCACTCTGGTTGGATGCCAAACCAACTTTTCGTTATACTGTACTTGTGCTGTATAATGACAATACATTTGAATCAAATCCAATCTAAACTAATGTAATTGAATCTTATATCAGTACTGCCCTACAAAGGCAAACTACAGTAACTGAAGTTAAGTTTTTTTTTTTTTACCTTAGTAGGGCAGTATAGGAGTAGACCCCTGACTGCACAGAGATCACCGTCCACCTCTTTCTTCTGGAAGACACTGAAACTCAATCCAGATCAAAGGGGCCACACTGTAAATACCAAGAAGCCCATCCTTTACAGGGTCAGTCGTGTTCTGGGTCTTGGACTCCTCCTTTACCCTTGACCCCTATTTAAAAAGCTCAGCACGGTACTGGTGTCCACTTAGGTTATTCCCTGATAAGTAGATCCCCTCTAATAGTTCTGATAACAGCTAGATCAATGGTTTGTTAACATAGTCGTTTCTCATTAGTTCCTATACAGTTCCTATCATTATCGTGACCTCTAAACTTAAGTATTGGGGATGCATCTATTCGAAAGGCAACCGGTTCATGCGTTTTGCGAATCTGATTGGCCACTGACGTTTCTGGTCATGTGACATGTGCGCCCAATCGCGTGACGCGCCCATTTCCGCCTCGACCAGCAGCAAACTACCTAACGCCTAGTTTATCACTGGTTAAGCTTAGGCGACTCTTTCGAAGTTGGTTAAGGTTAGAGTTTGGAATCAGGGCTGGCATTCTATCGCCATGCTCTAAGACAAACTCTAACCTTAACCAACTTCGAAAGAGTGCCTAAGCTTAACCGGCGAAAGAACTTGCCGTCACACGATTGGTGCGACCAGAAACAGCAGTGGCCAATCAGAGCGCAAAACGCAAACGCGGAAGCATGAACCGGTTGCCTTTCGAATAGACGCATTGGGGATCCCTTTGGCGTTACTCAGAAGATATTTATAACTTGGATGTTACCTAACAATTTAAGCAGAAGGGGATAGTGTAACAAGGCACTTTAATTATTTTGAACAAGACTTGATATTATTTATTTTTTACACTTAAACATGGAATACTTTTTTTTTTATTTTATTTTTTTTTAGCATTTTTACAGCTAAAATGTCACGCAGGACCGACAGAGGAGAGGGCGAACGGGAGGAGAGGTGGGGAGGACATGCAACAAATAACGACGGGAGCTGACGCACCCGGGTCGGCCGTGTAGGTGCGCGAGGCACTATGGAATGCACCACGAGGGCGCCCCAAAAAACATGGAATACTTTTGATCCATTAAAGGTGCAGTATGTCGTTTTGGGGGTTTACGTTTTCAACTCAAGTGTTCTGGAAGAATTCTATGGTATATGAAAATACACATTACTACTATGCTCAGGAAAAAACTGGGTCCCGGGGACAGCGAGGTTGCTTTCACACCTGAGATCTTTGGTCCGTTTTAATCAAACCCTGGTTTGTTTACCTCGGATAAGTTGGTTTTCGCTGGTGTCAAAGCTTGTCGGTGCAGACCAAACAAGCCAACTCTGGGCCGCCTGAAAACGTGCGTCTCTGGTGCGGTTAGTTTGAGGTGTGAACACAAACGGGACCAAAGGCAGGAAAATACCTGAAAAATCACACATCTTATGAAGCTGATTGGACAGTTTTTGTTGACATTTTCCATATATTTCTAAACGTGTGATTTTTCAACATCATAACGTTCGTAGTTGGTAAATCTTAAATAGCCAAATAATGTTGTGATACTAAACAAATACCTTGCATGCATGATTGGTATGTGGACAAAACATATGGTGTTTCATAACATTTGTGTAAGGTGGAGATCGCATAATTGTTTTATCCACATTAGATTAGATTAGATTAGATTTAAATGTATTGTCATCATACAGCACAAGTATACAGTGCAATGAAAATAGGTTTGACATCCAACCAGAGTGCAAATGTAACTGTAAAGTCTAAAGCGCAATAGTAATATACAATGCACAGGTGATTAAACTGGGTATAAAATATATAAAGTATATATATAAACTAGAGCTGGGCCGTTAACGGCGTTAACGTGCTGCGTTTAATGCATTAATTGCATTAATCAATTACATTTTTTTAAATTTTTTTTTAAATTTTTTTTTTTTTTTTTTACCTTTATTTACCCAGGGTAGGTTTTCTGAGCACAGATGCTCTTTTTCAGGAACGCCCTGCTTCACATTCACACAGTTCCATTCACACCTGGGAGCTGCCCAGTACAACCACAGTTGACACCATTGGCCACTGAGCAACTACACTGGAGCAGTTGATTTGCATTGGCAGGGTTTGGCCCTGTCTGGCACCCAACCGGAAAAATATTATAGGCACTATAAGTAGACACCGCTACATAAAACAAGCTGGTCTGCCTGAGTGACTGGTGGAATAAGGAGAAATAGAGATTGGACTGATTGAGTCAAGCCATGTCACATAGTTCAAGTTTGAAATGCTTCTTTCTGTTTTGCTCCTGAGAGTGTGCTAGATACTGTACTGTACTGGTAATATTATTTATTTGTGTTAACTTCTGAATAAAACAACTTATTAAACACAAGTACATCTTATTGAACATTATTTTGATATTTCATTACCAATTATCATAGCAAAACAGCTTTTTCAAACAGTCTGTAATGCATTTTGGAAACGGGCTCATGGTGTAATGGGCCACCTGGCCTGAGAAACATAAGGAGGAAAGAAAAAGTAAGGACTTACTTCTGGTCATTATTTGGGTAGAACACACATATTTTGAATGCCTTCGGCAGTTTTTTTTTTTTTTTTTTAGCCATTTTAATCTAGATTAATCTAGATTAAATCCAGGATTGCAGATAGATTAATCTAGATTAAAAAAGTTTATCTATGCCCACCTCTAATATAAACATATATAATCTCTTACCTTGCGATGCAGCTGGATTCGAGAGATCACAAGATTCTTTGTAACAATATAATCTCCCGTTTACCAAAAGGTTTTGAATTAAGTTATATAGTGACAAGAATGAATGGTTTTGTTAACCAGATTAGATTAGATCCATAAACCACTTTATCCCCTTCATACATTACGTTTAATTATTCCTCCACATCCTGGCAATCCAGAGTGAACCATCTCCTCAGTGCCTCAGCCTCTGATGAAAATGTATGGACAAAACTACCCAAATGAAAGAATTATTCCTGCAAGTTTGAAGCCCCTTTTCACAGCAACATGTTGGCAGTGATCACATTGGTGTGTTTGTACAGTGTGAAAGATAACCAAACCAAATGAAAAATGCAACAATGTAGGCTAAATGCAACTTCACCCCTGAATCGTGCAGTCTACCGAACTATAGGTGTGAAAGCAACGTGAAAAATGACCATTTCACTGTTTTTGTTTACAACTGCAGGGCCAGAAATCTTGTTTACAAATATATTTACTATTCAAAGAAGCACCTGCTTACCACCTCCTCCTCCCACACTGTGCAATATATAACCATTCAATGCAATTTCCTCCCAACATAAAGTGCAATATTCTACCCTTCAATATTCATAAGTGCAATTATCCACTACTGTCTGACACTGTGATTGTTGTATATTCTGTATATTGTATAGTATTGTGACATTGTTTATTTTTTATTACTTTTGTGTATAGTATCATATTGTATAGTATTGTGGTATTATCTTTCTTTTTTATTACTTGTGTGATTTTATGCTTATTTTCTATTACCAGCACCTTAAATTAAAGACCATAATCTCGTTGTACGCAAGTAAAATGACAATAAAGAATTTATGATAAAATGTGATAGACTTCATAGATCATTATCAATTCAAGAAATGACATTACAGTAACAGGCTCTGCAAATGTAAACAATTATCTCTCTCAGAACTACACAGTGCACCTTTAAATGTAAGAAATGTTCTCCAGCATGGCGCTGAAACACCCTCGCGGATCTCAAAATGGATGTGCAACTCATCGCACCCACATTCTTCTCTCCAACCACAAGACTTGCAGTGTGGCTTATCACAAACTAATCTAAAGACATTCGTTGGCACGGGCAATTAACAAGAGATTGTAAAGTTGCAAAACAATGCCTGGTGCTTACGCTCCCCGAGGGGGTGCCGAGGTTTGTTCTAATTGCCACCTTGAGAAAATCTGGCTGGGATAGTGATATAGCGTTATAGGGCCAAGAATGTGTTTGTTATATAAACACATGGGCTTTTTGGTTTGTCTGAATCCATTCCCAAGCTATTATGTTGTTATATATACATAATATATATAAAAAGTAAGACCCACACAATTTTCGTGTTTCGATTGGCTTCTTTTTTTAATTGATTTTTTTATTGAAATATTTCCGTCCCACCACTGGAATTGATACAACCCAAGTAGCCCCACATGGCATGAACGTCACTGTCTACGGGACACAATCCATTATACATCATACAGTGATGACAGTTTCTTTTTCCTTTTAAAGACAGCTTGATTCGTTTACAAAGGTCCCAAATCAAAACACATCACAGAAAGGAACGAGCGATGTCTAATTGTCATTGGAAATATTCCCACATTTGATTTGATACATTCTTTTTCACTTTTGATTGGCTTTAGCGTTCATGTTCCTTGTTCAATCACTTATCACCTCAAGAGGTTCTTTTTGTAAAGGCCAAAAAATGTAAAGCTGTTTTTAACAAAGTCATAGCCGAAATAACCTTTAGCACAGACACATTCATAGATCATGAACCCACTTCGTAAAAGAACCTCACGTCTCCGTACCCACTCACTTTGCGAGATAAATCATACAAGCGTACAGGCTACGCTCCTACAATCAGAATACATATCATGAGAAATGAAAACTATGAGTAACAACCATCTAAAATCCAGCTCGGGGACCCTGATGTAAACAAGACGAAAGTCTTTCTCTGGTCTGCATCCCCTTAACAATTGTGTGTATTGAGCTATACTGTATTGTACCCATTCTGCAATCTGTTAATAAAATGTTCCATCAATCAATCAATCAAGCTGTAGGCTACAACGTGTCTCATTTTCCTATCATAAAAAGCAAGAACTCTACCGAGAGGCTACAGAAGGCTTAGGTGTAGAGAGAATGACAGGGCCAGCGCATTGGGACATTAACCCTACATGCTTCACTTCCTAAAGAAACTCCAGATTCCTAAACCCTAAAACCCTTTGGCTGCCGAAACAAGATAACGTCTCCCTGTCCTTTTTTTTTTTTTTATCATTCAGGGAGTTCACTTCTGGCCTGCAAAGTGCTTGTTGAGGATGCCCTTGGCCGTGTCGAGAGCGGCGTCGGCGGGCACGGGGATGTGAGGCGCGATGCCGGCCCCCTCCCAGGCGGGCCCGGAGGCGGTGTCGGAGTGGACGGTGGGGATGCTGAGGTAAACACCGGTCTCTCCGACGGCGAAGGTCTGGGGCGGGTGGGAGGCCCCGGCGGTTGTCTCGCCGACGATCATGGCGCGGCCGAGCTTCTTCATGATGTAGACAAACTCCTCGGCGGCGCCGGCGGTGGCCCCGCTGGTCAGGATGATCAGGCTCTTCTGGGGGCCGTATCTCGCTCCTGGATGGAGTGGGAGGAGAGAGAGAGAGAGAGAGAGAGAGAGAGAGAGAGAGGGAGGGAGAGAGAGAGGGAGAGAGAGAGAGAGAGATAGAAGGAGAGAGGGAGGGAAAGAGGAAAGAGGGAGAGAGAGAGGGAGGGAGAGAAGGAGAGAGAGAGAAAGAGAGAGGGATGTGTCAGAAAAAATGTATGATGAAAATGGTGGAGGATAAGTAGGGAGAACAGGGTAGGATGTAACGTGGTAAATGAGTTAGCGGATCGAGGTCAGTTATGGAACGGTAGCAGGTGGTTATCATGATGCTTGTCACAGGGGATTGCCACCAGTTCTCTGTGATTAACCCACTTGGGACGGTTTAAAAACGAGAGAACTAGGTTACAGCCAATCAAGTGACGCATGACAGTGGTCCTGCTGTGTAGAGACTAGTTTTCATTACCCACAGTATTTATTGGACTACACAGATTTATTGTCTTTTGGATAACAACAGTAGCTAACAAGGCCATGTAAGGTTAGTAAAGGTCAATACCCCTTGAGATCATTTAGGATATCATACACATTGGTAGTATAGTTACCTCCGCCAAGCAGGTTATATAAATATGTCTATAAGTGATATCTCAAAAAGTAATGGCCGCATTGCCATACGATATGCTGTGCACATTCATGACACCAAGAGGAAGACATTTATTGATGACCCCATAGTATATCCCTATTATGCCACACTTCCCATTTTCCACCGAATAGGCTGTGACTTTTGGTGACTCCCTTGACCTTTCCTCTAGCGCGGACATATGGATTTACAGCCTCGGTCTGTTGAGACTGCAATATTGGCACATTTCTGTCATCTACCCAGTAAAATGTTGAAAGCATGTGAAAGTAATAGAGAGGGGAGATTGTTAGGCCTTGGCAGAGGTCTGCACTCCACTGAGTGCCTTCTTCTCGTTTATTCTGTAATGCCTTATGACTGATGATCTGCATTGGCTGCACACCAGAGTGTCAGCTCTTCCTCCTGGGGTCCGGCAGAATAAAGTATAATAAAGTGACTTGATTTTGTTCTCTTACCGGTGAGTTCAGTCAGGGACCAGATCTCCTGGGTCGTGCCAGAGGGTCTGTCGTACAGTGTGTCCAACAGGACAGACTTGTCGGCATCAAAGAAATAGGAGCAGAACCCTGAAATGGCCGTGGTGGGACCGCCAACGTTGTTCCTGTAAATACAATCATGTCGTCAGGGTAGATTTGTGAATGGAGCCAAGAGGAGTTATGAGTTATGATTTGGATGGATTTTGTCCAGCTTCAACAAATAGGGAGGAAAATATCTCCCCTTGAGTCGCTTCATTGGGTCTTTGTGTTCATTTGTTATTCGTTCATGCGTATATCTTCACTTTACTTTATTCAAGGGTTTGCAAGACAACTGTTTGATCATGCTACGTAATTTAGTAGTTGTTCTTATACGCCTTGACTTGCACTGTGAGCTGATCTACCTGAGGTCGAGGATCATAGCGTCAGTGTTGACGACTTTGTTCCAGACGTGCTCGACGATGATCTGAGCGATGGCCTTGACTTCCTCAAAGTCTCCGAACATGTCGAAGCGCAGGTATCCGATGTTGTTTTCAAACAGGTCAGTTTGGAAAGAGACCTTGATCAGCTCAATGAACATCTCTGGAGAGTAATCCTGGGAACACACACACGACACAGTACCAGACAATAAACACACAATTCTGTATAGAAAGCAACAATAGGCAAATGTCATTAACATTTCAAACGCAAATGACAGTATTAGACTTAACATGGCTGCAGGCATGTCTCATGGATAGAGTAAGTGTCAGTGTCTTTCAACACTCATTTCATGTATTGATTAACGAGATCCTACAGTATGTCATAGTCCAGCATAAATATCTAGGCAATTATTTCGTATGTCTTTCATACAGTAGAAAGAGGCCTTGTAGAATCAATACTTTAATTTATTTAGTTTCATGTAATTTGGCACTCGTCTAATTTTACATTGCCCTTTCCCTTGAAGGAATTGGTCTGGTGAATTACTCTGTAATAACATTGTAACTACATAACAGTAATTACATATCGATTAATTGAAGATATTTGTTTGTTATTACAAATATGCAGGTGGTTGAACTGACCCGCTTCTTTTTTTAGACAAATACGAGGCAATATTTTCAACAATGAAATTATAATTTCATTCACCATTTACACGTATTTCTAAGTAAAAATTTCAAAATAATCCTACGATCAAATGAATGAAAACAAGGATCTTACCATGGGTGGCAGGGCAGGGGTGTTGCTGGTGGTCCTCAGGATCTTGTCCCCAGAGAGGGTCTTCAGATCAGCAGTGAGCTTGGCTTCCAGACCAGCCTTGGAGGTAACCAGGCTGTACTCACCGCTCGCCAACAGGCCATTCAGTTTAGCTGCAACATCGGCGCCGATGGACTCAAAGGCATATTTCTCGGCCATGAGGGTCGCAGACCCCTCAATGATGGCGGGGACTTGGGCACGGAGGTTAATGATCTTGATGGCGGTGGCGAGAGCATCCTCGGCGTCGACCGTGACATCGGGGGTCACGCCGGTGACCTCCCAGGTCTTGCCCGTGACAGGGTTGATGGACTTGGCGGTCGGCACGGAAACGTAGAAGTCGGTGTCACCGACCTTGATCTTGTCGACTTTCACGGAGCCCCCGGCGGTCTTCTCGCCGACGAGGGTGGCCCTCTTCAGGTTCTGGAAGCAGTAGGCAAGGTCCTCCGCGGCGCCCTTGGTGTTCTTGCTGACAAGGAGGACAAGGGGCTTGGTGCCGCCATACCTCTCCCCCAGCAGCGTGGCCATGGTCCACAGCTCGGTGGTGGTGTCGGAGGGCCGGTCGTACACGCTGTCGATGTGAATCGGAGGCTCGGCCTCCGTGAAGTAAGACACTATGTAGGGGATCCCGGACATCTCCCCGCTGCCGGTTTGGCGCATGTCGAAGACCAGAGCGGATGTGGGCAGGATCTTGTTCCAGACCAGCTCCAGCAGCAGAGGGCCCACCTTCTCGGCCACGTCCTGCCCGAGGATATGATCGATCCTGAGGTAGCCGATGTTGCCCTCCATGACATCCAGCTTGATGGAGTGCTGGAGAACGGCGATGAGCTGATCCGGGGGCAGGGCAGGGAGCTGAGGGGGGACGGCGGGGACGTAGTTGGGCTCGTGCGAGACCATCAGGCGCGGGTCGTTGATGGTGCTCTGGACCCCGGCGGTAAGCACGCTCGTCAGGGTTTCGGGGTCCGGGATGCTGAGGATCTCCGTGTTGCTGCTGGCTGCGTCGATTGCCTCCTGCATGCCTAGCAGCTTCTCTGGAGAGCAGTAATTGTCCATGAGGATTTTAGCCATGTCTACGATGAGACTTGGCGGGAAGGTGGCGCGGACGATGAAGACATTGCCAAAGACAAGAAGAGTCGTCACCAAAAAGACAGATTTTGCCATTTTTGCCTGTTGCTGTGTTGTGTCGAAATGAACCGGTGTTGATCAGCAGAACCTCCTTCTGCAAAGAGGTCTTTTGTCAAATGACACAGTTTCGGCTCTAAGGGTTCTGTTAACACACACACATAAGAGGATTTGCCCCACAATAAACCTCTAATCGTATTATCCTGAGTGCTTTTGTAAGACAATAACAAGCTAGCCAAGTAGGCACACAGCAACATGTTTCCCAGGCTACAGGTGTTAAATATATACCATTTAAAAAAAAAATCCGTGTTTAAAGACACCCGTGGCAGGTGGAGTGACCATTGTGTCTGACAGAAATATCCCTGAGGGATTACGGCAGGTAGATGTATCTAGTGACCCTTAGTGGCAGCAACTCTTTTTCACTAACTGGAAGTCAGTTCTGTCCATCCAAAAAGTATTTGCTACAGTGTTGTTGTTGTTGTTGTTGTTGTTGTTGTTGTTGTTGTTGTTGTTGTTGTTGTTGTTGTTGTTGTTGTTGTTGTTGTTGTTGTTGTTGTTGTTGTTGTTTTTGTTTTTGTACATTGGAACTATAAGTTATTGTTGGCAATTCTAGTGGAAGTAAGTGGAGAGAGTCTCTGAAAAATATACTGTAAGTCCTTCTATGGTGTGAAAGCTATTTGGAAGCTTTATGGTTACATGTGACCTGAGACATGGCTTGGATCATCATTTACTTCCATTATAATATTTTTATTAATTTATAGAACATATACATTTGAATGAAACAAATCTGATTGGTTTCTTAAAAGGGGTGAGATACCCTTTAACAGTAAAAAAAAATAAAAAGAATGATTCACATTCTAAAATGAGGTGGAAGTTCATTTGACATTGTGAAAGCTTGCAGTCTTTCCATCATTTTTGCAAACTCCCTCTTTCCAGCTCAGTCAGAATGGTATGTTACTTAAGTCTCAGTCAGCACTATGACTACAAGCTTAGAACAAGAGCCATGCTTCCCAGTTCCCACACTGTAGCATGCTGGCTGAACCCAAGAGCCTTTTACACACACACACACACACACACACACACACACACACACACACACACACACACACACACACACACACACACACACACACACACACGCACACACACACACACACACACACACACACACACACACACACACACACACACACACACACACACACGCACACACACACATTTTTTATATTAAAATAAATAGATCATCTCTAGTCAAATATCGATTTGTATTTATAGATGAATGTGAAGCAAGCACAATAAAAGTGAATTCACTACATTTTTTTTACTTTTTATGACTGTATAGTAATTAAACGTGATGCAGAGGCGTGTAGTTATTTCTTCATGTGGTAAATATTTTATTGCAATGAAGAGATCTACAGTTCCGTGGAGAGGGGACTCTGTGTAGAAGGGAGGAGGAAGAGGAGGATGAAGAGCAGGAGTTTGTTAGGAACTTGCTCCCTCTACTGGTGACTTATGTCCTTAGCAGTAGGTAGAAAAACTGAGACAGAACAACAATCAATTGACCCGTCTCAAGCTCCCGCCCTCTTTTCTTGATCCTCCAATCACAGCTGTTGCTTCGGAGGGATGCAACGGCTGTGATTGGAGGATCAAGAAAAGAGGGCAGGGCTTTGAGATGGGTCAATTGTAGAAACAGGCAGATAAAGAAAAGCTAAATACTTGACATATTCTGATGATATTGACATTTAAAAGATAACTCAAAATGACATTTAGTGAAACATAGAACAGGAAAAAAATATATGCTTAAACAACAAACCTTGTTTCCTCACAGAAAATATGGGTGGACAGAAAATGTAATACATTTGGTATTAAAACATGTCAGCAAAGGGGATTTACTCTGAAAACTAATACATAACATATAAACCTAAGCCACACACTGACAGATTTAAGGACATTCAAAAAAGGCCACTCAAAGCATCCCAGTTTTGCGACAGTTAAGGTGGGATGTGCTTTCCTACAAGTGCAATGGAGGATTTATAAGGTGCCCAAATTAATAATAAAAAAAAGTGCAATTGGTAAAAAGGAAGTAATTAATTCCAAGAGGCATTTAGGTTTGACAACGATTTTGGTTCAAAACAATAAACTTGGGACATTGTTTTAATCACTTTTCTATCCTCGTAATTCCATTCAAGTGGCCACTCGCTTGTTTGGGGATTCGGCGACGTTATCGGAAATGTCTCTTAAAACACAGGACATGATATTGGACTATTATTATCACAGGGCAAACAAAGTATTTATTTAAAAAGACAATTACAACACATAACTATTTCCCTTGCTCTTTCTTCTGCAGCCTCGCGGCTACGATTTTCTGTGCCACGGCCAGAGCATCGTTGGCCTGGGCGATGACGTGGGGCTCGACCCCCGACACACTCCACACCTTCCCGGTGACCGCACTAAAGACGACCTGGTTGGGGACAGAAGCGTACAGGATGCTGTCTCCAATCTGGTAGGTCCCGCTCGACAGCGACCCGCCGATCGTCGGCTCTCCGACCACGGTGGCCCGGTTCAGGTCTTTCATGGTGCGGGTGAATGCCTCGGCCGCGGAGCCGGTCATGTGACTGGTGAGGATGTAAATGTCCTTGGTGGAGCCGTACCTTTGACCCGAGACCTCTGGCAAGGTCATGACCTCCGTCATGGTGGTCGTGGAGCGGTCGAAGACGGTGTAAAGATGGCGTAGAGGTTCGGCGTCAAAGAAATAGGAGCACAGGAGAGGAATGGCTGTGGAGTAACCGCCTGTGTTGTATCTCATGTCAATAACAAGGGTATCAGTGTTGACTAACTTGCTCCATACTAGTTTAATAAGCTGAGGCCCGATGGCTTTGACCACCTCCACATCCGCCATCATGTCGAACCGCAGATAGCCCACGTTCCCGGGCATCACCTCTATTTTAAACAGAGCATCGATTATGAATCCCACTTCCTCCGCGGTGGGAATCTTCGGAAAGTCGTGTAGCGACTCGGGCTCGATGTCGCAGTAGAAGATGTGCAGGCGGTGGTCGCCCGAGGTCTCCTGGAGGTCTGTCGTCAGCAGAGACGCGAACGACTCGAAGTCGACCACCGACCGGTACGAGCCCTCTGCCCATTTGGTCAACAGCACCTTGCTGACCTTCATGGCGACCTCGGGGATAGCGTAGTGTACTTCTAAGAGTTCTCCTGTACCTTTGATGAGAGCCCTGACTCCCCTGTGGAACTCTATGATCTCGTGAGCGTGATCCACGGCTTCTTCGGCTAACACGATGGCATCGGGGACCACGCCTCCTCCCAGCCAGCACTCCCCGTTGTTGTCTATGAAGTTTATGAAAGGTATGGTGATCACAATATCAGTGGCCTCCACTTGGAATGTCTTTGAGTGCATTAAGGTACCGGACGTGATCTCTCCGATGACCGTGCCGCGATGTAAGGACTGCATCAGGTAAGCGAACTCTTCCCCGACACTCGCGGTGTAGTAGCTGGTCAACACATAAACTCCACGTTTGGTACCGTAGGTCGGCCCTATGATCCCAGGTGAGTTGTCATATTCCATTGTTGTGTTTTGAACCCTGTCGTATATCGTGAAGAAGTGGCGTTTCTGCGAGGTGTCTTGGAGATAGGACAGTATTATGGCTAAGGACGCAGAAGAGCCGCCTGTGTTGTAGCGAAGATCTATGACCAGGTTCTCAGTGTCTTTTAGGGGCTCCCATACCTTCTTAGCTATGTACTCCCCTAGTCTAGCTGCCACTGATGATTCAATGAACGTATCAAAGCGGAGATAGCCAGTATTCCCTGGAAGGATTTGGATTTTGAACAAAGTATCAACCAGTCTCCCTAAGAATTCGGGATCATCCGGAATGTTCTCCGGTCTAGAGTTGTCCTCCGTGATGATGGCATGGTCCTGAGCGAGTTTGATAACCAGGCGGGGGTCTTCGGACACGGCCTGGAGTTCCTGATTGAGTTTGGCAGCCAGGTCCTCCTCGGAGGTGACAGAGAAAAAGTCTGTAGATTCCAGGTGGTAAAGGAGGGCTGGACCTCTGTCAGTGAAGGCGTAAAACCTTCTGATGATATCGGAGATGCTCTGAACAGCCTTGGGAATGGCGCTCCTCACGGCCAATAGGTTCTGGGCATTGACAATGGCTTCCTTAGCGTTGATGTTGACGGATGGAGCGACACCACTAACTTCCCAGCTCTGCCCTGTGATTGGATTGACAGACCTAGCCACGGGAACCGTTATGTAGAACCCTGAATCTCCAATCCTGATCTTCTGGACCTTCACTGACCCGCCTGCCGACCTCTCTCCAACTATGATGGCTCTCTTGAGATGTTTCAACGTGTATGCCACTGCCTCAGCGGCTCCCATAGTACGTTTACTGGTTAAAATAATTAAATCTTTTTTCCTTCCATACCTCTCTCCCACGATGGCGGGCATGGTCCATAGCTCCTTAGTCGTATTCGAGGGCCTATCGAACACAGTGTCAATGTGAATGAGAGGCTCGGGATCGGAGAAGTAAGAGATGATGAACGGGACCCCGGAAAGTTCACCGGCCGTGCTGTACCTCAGGTCGAAGATGAGGGAGGACGTCTCCACCACTTTATTCCAGATGTTGTCCCTCAGCAGGGAGCCCAGCTTTGCCGCCGTCTCCTCCCCGATAATCCGGTCGATGCGCAGGTAGCCCACGTTGTTCTCCAGGATATCCAGCTTCACTGAGTTCCTCACCAGTCGGATCAGCTGCTCCGTGGGGAGGGAAGGCAACGCCGGCGGCATCACCGGGACGAAGTTGGGCTCGTACGACACCGTCAGCCTGGGGTCGTTCAGAGCCCCCTGCACCCCGGATGTGAGCACGGCGGCCAGGGTCTTCCTGTCCGAGATCTGGAGGATCTCCCCGCTGTTGATGGCCTGCTGTATAGCCTCCTGCATGCCGAGCAGGTTCTCGGGAAAGCAATAGTTTTCCAGCAGGATGTTGGCCATGTCCAGGACCAGAGCAGGCTGGAAGGACGAGCTGGCGGAGAGAGTCAAGCAGAGAAGCACTGCTGCCAGCGCAGCTGGTGTGAGCCGACCCCCCGCCATCCTATTTAGCGCCGCCGCCGACGAATGCCGCTTTTCTGTGCACTCTTCTGCTTTATCCTGCTGTTTTTGTCCATCCAGTCTGCTGCACGGGGACAGCGGCTCTGGTTGGGGAGGGAAATGTTCTTACCGGGGCAGGTTTTTTCGGGCAACATCGACATAAGAGGCTTTTGTGCCCAATAAACCTTTAATCGCATTATCTGTGGTGCATCAGCCAGCCGGCGACGATAACGCACAAAATAATTTAGAAAAGGGAGATGTTAAGTCTCTGACGGATTGTCACATGCTGCTCTCTGGGTCCCCGCGTTTCTGTTTGTTTATTTGGAATATTGTTATTTCCACTGCTGTCTGCTTCCTTTAGAGACTGGGTTTTCAGGGAATGTTTTAGCACAACACACGCACCGTTACGTAGCGTTTGGAATCTAAATAACAAGATCACATTCAAATGGCTTGAATTACAGATTTCAATTATTTGCGATGCATGTGTATCCCTTCTGTAACATATCAAGCAAATTCCCAACCTCATATCATATGATATGATCATATCACCATCCTGCTCCCCCCTCTGTAGTCTAGGAAAGGAAATGAGGGTGAGGGTCAAATATGAAATGTGCTCAGGACCACCAGATCAGTTTTAAAGCCCTTGGTGAAAGTCTCTCTCTCTCTCTCTCTCTCTCTCTCTCTCTCTCTCTCTCTCTCTCTCTCTCTCTCTCTCTCTCTCTCTCTCTCTCTCTCTCTCTCTCTCTCTCTCTCTCTCTTCTCTCTCTCTCTCCCCTATACGCCCCTCAGTCCCCCATAGTCCCCCCAATGTGGTGTTGTGTGGCACTGTGACCAGGTGGAGGGAAGGCAGCCAGGCTTTAAGGGGTCATGTCTGGGTCACTCCCCCGCCAGTGACATGATTACACTGTTTGCGGTAAAGCCGTCTTAGAGCGAAGGCAGGATCAGAGAATCTGAAAACTGCACTGTGAACACTGTGACACACAGACGGGAGATTTATTTGAAAATAGTTGTTTGCTGTGTTGAATTACATTTTCATGTAAGCTACTTTCCTCTACTTCTCTACTTTAAACGGACTACGTAAACGGACAATATATAACGTATGAAGTATATCACGGCATACATACCTTATGCATACTGCACCTTATGTGTATACTGTATACTTACTTCATCAGAGCATATATTTAGTATTTTTTGCATTTAGCATTTTTAGATTATATATATATATTAGATTAGCTATTAGATTATATTTATACTGTAACTATATTTATTGTAGGGCAAATATAACTGAGAGGGCAGGGCATACATACCCTCATCTTGCACCTTATGCGCATGTCCAGAGTTAATTATATTGTTATATTGTTTACACTGCCTATTTTAATTTTTACTTCTCCAATGTACTATAATTCTATGACCTGTATCATGTCTTCTACTACCTGTACCCCCCCCCCCCCCCCAATGCTGCTATGATGCCTGCATTTTCCCAAGGGGATCAATAAAGGAATATCTTATCTTATCTTATTTTATCTTATCTTATCTTATCTTATCTTATCTTATCTTATCTTATCTTATCTTATCTTATCTTTCTATCTCTTTCTCTCACTCTCTTACCTCATTGCATGTTGTTTCTTCCACTTCGATAACAATGAAAACAATTGTTATTCTTTTTAAAATGACTTCAGATTTTTTATTCAGATTCAGATACTGATTTCCCCAGGGTCAAATCAGTATGATGTATTTATTTATTTATTACAATTGTTATTATTTAAAAATGAAAAGATTAACCTCTTTTGTATATGATTTATTGTAGGCTTGAGTCACGGCATGGAGTACAACACAGGATTCCAGCGCAGGCATTTTTGCAAACAAGAATTAAGCGACCGGACATCTTCTCCGAACTAATGCGAGACGCTGCTCTGTTAATCTCACTTCTTAACTTTTAATACCCCCACCCCCACCCTGTGTCTTACATAATACACAATCCCCTCTGACGAATCCCCGGGAACCAATCAGGGCCTTGCATCTCATTTTAAGACTCTTTTGTCCATCGCCAATGATTCATCATGTCAGTTACAAGGTCAGTTATAGTGATTTTTGATACTAACACGAGTGAAATAGTACATCATGCCAGTTAGGGTACCTTGTGTATACTGCACCTTGTGTACATACTGTTTTCTCTGTTTACTGTATACTCTTACTCATATAGCATATATATTCAGATTCTAATTCTTTATTGCCTATGTTTATGAGAGTAACATATAATATAACCGATAACCGACTGTTGATTGTTAGATCACCTCTGGATACGAAAACCAACCAAACTAATCGTGGCAGACCTAAAACATTTTAGGTCAGCGGGCTAAAATGGGACCACAAGTCGTGCTGCTATTGGAGCTATGTATAGACAAGCGTTATCTTTGTTTTTCCAAGAAGTGCTGGTGTCGATGCCCTCTCATCCTCTTGTTTGTGTTATAACAGGAGGAGGTGCTACCGTTGTAACATTGAAAGACATGACTTCCACTTTGTCTACTTACATTTAGTCATTTAGCTGATGCTTTTATCCAAAGTGACTTACAAATTGTGAACAACAAGTGAGCAGGAGGGGTACCTCTCTGGCAGCTGAGGGTCAGTGGCATTGTTCGCCAAATATTTAGTGTTTACCTTGAGTGCATAGTAGTATAGACATATTAGCATGATAGGTAGTAGTATACTTATAGTAGCATTAAGGTACAGAGTACAGAGAGACTCTGAGAAAAGGAGCTTCTATCCCCAGGCCATCAGGATGCTCAATGACTCTAACAACACTAACCCATCCATTCTACATTCATTGCACACACATCCAACATGCACACACTCACTTTAAACATTCACCTTTAACATTCACTTTAGATACTTTAAACACTTTTTAACACTACACCATATTTATCTATTTATTTATTAATAAAATATTTGCACTACATCTCTACCTCATTTGTTAGCATTTTGTACTTTGGTTTAGCATATTGTATATTTTGTATAGTGTTTGGTCTTTATTCTTTTTACTTTTTTCCCAAGCATTTCACTGTAATCTACATGTACCTTATATGTGACAAATAAAACAAAACTTGAACTTGAAACTCAGATATTGTTTTAAGAGGTGTGTTTTTTCGGCTGTCCTGACTGTGGTGGGGAGTTCGTTCTACCATTGTGGAGCGAGGACCGAGAATAGCCTGCTTCTCTTTGATGAATCGTCTATTGAGGTGAGTCGGAGAAGGTGTTAGAATCAGAATCTATAACATATTACTATTTCAACTTAATGAAATAGTAAAAGAAGAGCGTACATTATCTTTTACTTCATGTAAAATATACATTCAGAATAATAATAAATAAATAACAGAGAAGTTACAATGAAAGTGATACTGTATAAATAATTTAAGACAATTTAACATGTTCACAGTCAAAGTGAAAAATACAAATGATTTGTACTTCCACAACTGAAAGATGCCGATCGATTTCACAGAGAGTCTGCTTTTTTACTGATATCCGATATACCGATATTGTCCAACTTTAAATGTCCGATACCGATAACAACCGATACCGATATATGTAATTTTCCTTGTATACTATTTATTCACTTGTATGCATGTACATAACCTTGTTTTTGTTGCAGCCTCCCACCCCCCCCTTCCCTCAAAAGGATTTAGCTTTTTGGTCAGGCTGCTTTTGTATATAAGAATTTGTTCTTACTTGCTTGCCTGGGTAAATAAAGGTTACAAAAAAAATATATATATATATATATATATATATATATATATATATATATATATATATATATATATATATATATTATTTATTTTCTTCGATACTGATCATTTCCGATATTACATTTTAATGCCAATATCGGCCGATAATATCGGTAGGCCGATAATATCTGACATATTTACATATTGTTTAAGTAATATATTTACGTTTCGTATCTGCGAAAGAAAGAAAAAACAGCCTGATATAAAGTTTACGCTTAAAATATGTAAATAAATTACATCGTATATGTAAATCAACCACAGGAAAAAGGTACATAATGTACGTTATACGTTATATTTAAGTATTGTATAAGTAATATATTTATGTTTTGTCACCCCAATATAGCAAGAAAACTACAATGACCACATTGTTGAAAAAGATGAAGAGGGGGATGCTTGAATGCTGAAAATTGGTGCTACTGCTAAAATTGAAAGACATGACTTCTACTTTGTATATTGAGGTGAGTCCCAGAAGGTGTTAGAATCAGAATCTATAACATATTACTATATTTAAGAAGAGCGTACAAGAGCTATTACACTTTTTTATTATAATCTTTTTTTTATTTTTATTTTTACTTCATGTAAAGTATACATTCAGATAAATAACAGTCATAGAGAAGTTACAATCAAAGTGTTATAAAACAATCTGAGACAATTTAACATGTTTACAGTCAAAGTGAAAAATTTAAATGATTTCTTTCCATATCTTTATGATTTCATTGCTTGTTTATTTAAAATCGACTTCTTCTTGTTTTTGGTTTTACATTGTAATATGTAATGGGGTGGGGTTTGGAGTTTAAAGTATGAGAGCTCTTGTTCTGTGTGCATGTCTTGTATGTATGTTTATTGTTTTCCGTCATTTTATCATTTGTTACAGAGCATACATGCAGCTACACATTATTCTTTACTTCATGTAAAATATACATTCAGATAAATAACAGTCATAGAGAAGTTACAATCAAAGTGATATAAAACAATTTAACACAATTTAACACGTTTACAGTAAATTATCGTAAAGTATGCTCTTTATACAGTGGTGGACTGCATTACGTAAGGCTGGCCCCATGTGTGAAGCCATCGAAAACTGCCTGTGTCTCTCACAATGCGAAAGGTCTGGCTGACCATCGTCTTTGGCTGTTAGCTAGCATTAGCGTTAGAACTCCGCAGTTCAACGGCTAACTCTAGCCCTCGTAATCAGGAACCCACAATCTGCTTTTTGTCAATTGCCTTGGTGCTCCGCTCTGCCGCTACCGCGCCGCCGCGGGGGCGTGGCTAGACGCAAGTTGGTTACCTTAAATAATTACGCATCCTGTCTTTGGTTTATTACTACTTTCTTATAACTTTTTTACATTTCCTCCTTACCATTGGCATTAACACAACATTGCTACAGGTGCATGCTATTAAAACAAATCTGCCTTCAAATCAGCACCTGTGTGTATAAGGTGTGTAAAAATAGCCCTAATAGAGCAATCCCTGAAAAGACACATAGGCCTACAGTATAAAGTAAATGCTTGCTTCTTTAGTCACACTCACACATAGGGATTTTCTTTTTAATTCCACCTTGAAACGCTTCTATAAAAATGCCTTTTACTCATAGTATATATATTCAGATTCAAATGCTTTATTGCCTATATTTATTGTAACGTATAATATAACCGATAGGGCATACAGACCCTCATCTGAACCTTTGTTTACACACTGTTTATTTTTCTCATATCTTTATATTCAGACATAATATTGTTTTGTACTGTTTATTTTTCTCATATTATATTCAGATCAAATTTGATAGCCTATATTTATGTCTTTCTACTATTACCCTGGCTATACGTGCCTGCCTTCGCCCCACCTCCATGCTGCTATGATGCCCAAATTTCCCCAAGGGGATCAATAAAGGAATATCTTATCTTATCTTATCTTATCTTATCTTATCGTATCTTATCTTATCTTATTAAATAAAATAAATAAGAAGATTGTGCCAATTTCTAAACTCAACTGTAATAAGCGATCTGAGCCACCAGCTCATTAAATAAATTTACAGTAGATGCAAGACTGAATGATCCCAATCACTGAAATATAACAGCCACCTCAGGGCTATTTTATCAGCCTATTTCTACTTAAGTAAAGGATTTGCATTCTTCTTCTACAAATGAAATAGAGTGATCAATTTCACAGAGAGTCTGCTACAAACCATTTCCTTTAACATAATGTTTTAACTGCGACCATGTTAACTGTACTGTAAGCATTCAAAGTCTCTGTTTTGCGAAGATTGCTGACAAAAGTATACAGTGTGATTTTAAACAGTGTCACAACCATGTCTTCTAATGCTGGGAATGTGCTTTTGAATAAAGAGGACTGGAACATCATGAAAACATCAACAACTGTGTAGAAAAATTTACATTTTCACATCATAGTAGCTAGTTTCAAATGAAATGCAAGACAGACCTTGTAGAAGTCTCCCCTGCATCTATCATGTAGCCGGACTGCAGTTTTTTCCCCCCATGTCATTCCTCTTGGTGGTGCAGCAACAAGGTCGCCACAATGTAGCAAGCATGTAAAAAAAAACTCAAAAAAACTACAATGACTACATCATTATATGGAAAAGAATGAAGAGGGGGAGGCTTGAATGCTGAAAATTCCATACATTATTTTGCTGATATGTTATAATGACTGTGCGCTTTCGTGATCCCATACCTAATAAACCGATCAAAATACCACTTACAATTAGAATGTACAGATTTACAATAAGGCAAAGTACCTGTACAAAAGTCACCACTGGCACCACCTCTCTCTCTCACTACCTACAACCACACTCCGCCACCTTCATCTCTTCGTACACGTGTCTTATAGTGATCTGCCCGTTCTCCTGGTACATGACAGTGATGGGGTCCAGTTTGATCGGGACGCAGCATGCCATGTTGGCTTTCTTTGGGTTCCTGAGGTTGACCAGTGTCTGGATGAGGGCGTGTTTGGACGGGGTCATTTCGTCCGTCAGCGGGTGGTAACACAGGCCGCGGCACTCGAAGGCATCGTACTCGGGGGGCGCCACGATCCACTTGTCCCAGCCGATGTCTCGGAAGTTGACCTTGAGCGAGGTCTTCCGGCAGTAGTTGCCGTCCGCTTGCCTCCTCTTCCTCCTCGGCTGCCTATCCACCAGGATCTCGTTCGAGGCCTGGCCGCCCCCGTGCCAGCCGGGCCCCGAGGAGAGGATGGTTTCCTCCTCGTGGAGAATCATCTCTTTCAGCTCCTTCTTGGCCTCTTTCTTCCTGCTCCCCAGGTCGTCCGAGAAGACTATCAGAGCCGCCGAGGTGTTACCTCCGACGGCCGCGCTCACGTCCAGACATCCTCCTCCTCCGCCACTCTTCGCAGGCGCACAGTGCTTGCTGTCCACCACCACTTCAAACTCACTGGCTCCGTGGCCCGTCTTGACGTGGCGCTGAATAGCGTCGGTCACGTCGAATGCCTCCCACTGGCCTCCCAACCCGATCACCTCCTTCCCGTCTAGGAGGTGGGTCAACCGCTCGGGCTCCTCGTAATCCACCCCGTAGACTTTGATAGTGGCCTTGACCCCGTGGTAATTGACCCTCGACCCTGGATCGGCCCGTGTGAACAGCCGTAGTTCCGCGATGGTGACCTGCTCGTAGTGGGGCACGCTGATGTTGAACAGCAGTCTGTGTCTTGACTTGGTGCCGTTTCTTGCGGAGTGGCTGACGTCTGTAGGCGAGGTGTGAGAAATGATCAGTGTTATTCAAGAGAGGAGTTGAGATACATTGCTGTCAAATGTGAGCATATCAACAAGATGACACGACAAACCCTTAATTAAGCTACAAGCATAGACATCGCACGGAGGGAGATGCATATTCGTTTTTCAATTAAATTAATGTTGGCATCACTGACAGAAAAGCACCTAATTGAAAAGGTTGCCCATTATCTTTTGCTCATCAAAGTTATACTCCTCTCATCCTCTTCTCTTATATATATATATATATAGATATCTATATATACCTTGGATGGTGAAGCTCCGTATGACATCAGACTCTGGGACTGCGGTGGCGTTGGAGACGTACTTGTTGTACAGCTCCACCATGAACTGAGGAGGGAAGATCTTCCCCTGCTCCTGTGGAACATCTGACATGTTGAGTTGCCTCAGAAATCCCTCCTTCACGTTCCCTAGGAGGTTCTCTAACCTGGAAACCGTATCTTCCTCTCCGAGAAGGTCCCGCTCTGACAGCTGGGAGTAGTATCTGTCAGGTTCCTCGCTTTCAATGACGTTACTGAGTGGTTTGCAGCTACATGAGCCGGTGGACACCACCAGACTCAAACACAGCTGGAACAGGAACGATCTGGAACATTGCATTTTGGTTTTAGATTTGGACCGACCCGACACAGATTTTTAACCCCAAACAGACGCAAACTTTACCCTGTCCTCTGCCACTCTTTGGGCTTTAAAACTGCCTTTGGGGCGACAACGTTCGAAAATTTAGATTTCTCCGTGCTAGGATCGCCGTCCTGAGGTCCTCTCCCATGCTCCCAGAGTAAACAGGGAACTCATGTCAACCAAAATAGTAGCACAGCCATGCTTATCTGTGCCATTGATGCCTTCTCCTAGGCCTTGTTATCGTTGGGGGATTGGTTGCTAATGAAGACACTGTAAACACTGGACGGCGATAATGAGGGGCGCGCTGGAAAACCGTGAGATTAGTGACAGACAGACACTTTCATGAAGTGGCTTTTTCCCAGAACAGCGGTCAACTTTGGGGGGCCAGCGGAAATCGAAAACACAGACGCTCAAAATAACTACGTACAGCACGATACATTCCTTGACACTTTCATCACAGCATATTTCTTCATGTTTTCTTGAGTCCAATCCAAGTTTTTTTTGCATGTGTAATTGCTTTCGATACGGAACATACGGGTCAAGGTCTAACCACTATGATCGTGATCACTTTGACCCTGTTTAATACTGTGGATGATGTTGAAGATAAATGCTTTAAATAGATGCCTTGTGTCACATCTGCAACGTCACATTTGCTTTTATTTAACCGCTATTATGTGATGTATGTATCATCTGTCTCTTTTCTATTTTATTATATATTTTTGTCCCCTTTCCCTGTTACCCTTCGAGAGGCCCTTTTGTCCTCTCGCCAGGCCGTCAATGTAAATAAGAATTTGTTCTTAATTGACCTGCCTGGTTAAATAAAGGTTAAATACATTTTATTAAATAAATAAATATTATTAACCAGGTTATCTGTTGAGATAAAAAAAATATCTCGTATTCAAGAGAGGACTTCAGAAGCCAGAACACATCTGTAATTACAGTTTAGTCATATACAGTATACAGAGAAAAGTTATGAATAAAGAAATAACTGCATAAAAGGGTAATTAGAATTCAGAGATACTGAGATATCAGTATCAGAGAGAGAGATATCAGAGAGGGAGGAGCTGACCACCAATCTCCTGTGTAAAGCAGCGACTAGCACCAACCTAGAGTTTCACCCTAGGGAGGTGGAAAGGGTGCTCAAGAGAACAAACCCTCATAAGGCCCCAGGTCCTGACAACATCAGTGGGCGCTTGCTGAAGGTCTGTCATGAGCAGCTGGCTGAGGTCTTCTGTAACCTCTTTAACCGATCCTTGACTGAACACTCCATACCAACCATATGGAAGTCCTCCGTCATTTGCCCAGTCCCTAAGAAAACTAACCCCACCTGCAATAATGACTACCGCCCTGTAGCTTTAACATCTCTGGTGATGAAGAGCTTTGAAAGGCTCATTCTACCTCAGCTACAGAGGGAGGTTAGTGGGTACACAGACCCACTCCAGTTTGCATACAAGCTGTTGACAGTCACCTGGGGAGCAACAATAATATGGTCATGACGACAAGGTCCTTCTTTAGACTTTAACCGGCGTGGTTTATTTACATTGCACACAAGTACCACGAGACCTTCTCTCTGTGAGAGGTAGATGGGAAGAGACAGAGGGGGAGGGAACAATCCCTTTTATACCCTCTACCTGACGTCAACCACAACAGATGCGTCTCCTTACGCCTATAGCGCCCTCTTGTGGAACAGTTAAGCAGTTACATACAATCATATTAACACATATACTTAACACAAGCAATAGAGAGGTGTGGATGATGCAATGATAACCCTGCTGCATCACACCTACACACAGCTGGAGCATACCTGTCAATCATCCCGTTTTTCCCGGGATTGTACTGTATTTCAACCGTCACCGTACTTTAAATTTTTTTTACAAAATGGCTGCAATTCCCCTCCGTGACGACAGTTGCAGCAGTGTCGATTAGAACGTTAGCACAGGAAGTCAGACCTGAAGACGGTTGCGACCCGAAGAAGAAGAAGACCAGCGACCGAATAAAGGAGGGGTTTAGCGCGAAATGTATTACATTCTACAACTACCTACCTACAAAAGGCAGAGAAGCGATACCGGCAAAGTGGGGTTGTTCCCGGAGGCGTCTATACTTCCCGCAAGCAAGTTGTCCTTCCGCGTTGCTCTGATTGGCCACTGACGTTTCTGGTCATGTGACATGTGCGCCAATCGCATGATGAGCAGTGTCTTAGCCCATTTCTGCGTCGAACAGCCTGCAAACGACCTAACGCCTAGTTTATCACTGGTTAAGCTTAGGCGACTCTTTCGCAGTTGGTTAAGGTTAGAGTTTGGGCTGGCGTTCTATCGCCATGCTTTAAGACAAACTCTAACCTTAACCAACTTCGAAAGAGCACCTAAGCTTAACCGTCCAAAGAACTTGCCGTCACACGATTGGGCGCACATGTCACATGACCAGAAACGTCAGTGGCCAATCAGATCGCGCAAAAGGACAACTTTCTTGCGGGAAGTATAGACGCTTCCCGGAGAGCTCACTCTCGGCCGTGGTTTGTCAGTGTATAATGTATGGTGCTCTCCCTCAACATGCGAGTAGGGTGAGACAACACCATTCTTTAGTCCAAATAATACCCTACTTTATACTATATTATTGTCATTCGTTTAATGTAAAGTCAGTCTTACATTGGCACTGCTTTAACATTGCATTTACACATAATCCATTGCTGTATTAGACTGTGCCAGTATAACTTTTGTAAAGTAATGAAGCGCAAATGTAAAGTTAATCAATACACAATGAAATAATATCTTTATCTATATCACATGTCAAAACTACTTTAATAAAAGAAGATTTCCGTTTTTCATTTCTACTCATTCATCCAAAACAAGACAGCAATTCTACTTCTGCATGCACCGGGAGAATTGAGCTCATAGCACAGATTTGGAGTTGATAGAATGGACATTGCTGTTCTTAGGAAATGTTGCACAATGGTGGAAATAATGGAAATTAACATTTCTAACATTAACATTTAGTGTATGTTTAAAGTTGATACATTGAGACATGGTAGAATTTCACTTTATATTACAGCAGTATCTGTTTTTAACATTACAATTAGTGTCTGACACTATAGTCAAGTCAAGTCAAGAGTTTTATTTGTCACGGCATACAAGTATACAATGAAATGCGGGTGGTCTTGCCCGCAACAATGTGCAATACAGTGGTACAACATGTAATAGAATCCAATAAAAAAACAACATTGTGCAATAAACAGGTAACAGGTAACAGGTAACATGGTGGGACATCTCGGTATCTGTAGGCTACATAGTTATTTACAGGGCATATAGGACATGCTAGGTAGCTTAGGTAGTGCAATACACTGTTACTGTTGTTATACTAATTTAAAGTGACCTTTCCTTTTTGGCCATAAGTGTGGGCGTGTGCGGCATGAGTGTGTGTCTGCTCATGTTAAAGTGTTAAAGTGGCTGCTAGTGTGTGAGCGTGCACGTGTGTGTGCTCATGTGTGCTTGTGTGTGGATAGATCAGTGTTCTGTGGCACTCAGTGTTCATTGTTCAAGGCTCTGATGGCCTGGGGGAAGAAGCTGAGCCTCTCTGTCCTAGTAGTTGGGGCTCGCAGGCGTCTGCCTGACCTCAGCAGCTGGAACAGGCTGTTATTGGGGTGGTGGGGGTCTTTCATTATTCTGCAGGCTCTGGATTTGCACCTCTTGTTGTATAGAACCTGCAGGGGAGGTAGTGCAATACCCGTGGTACGCTCGGCTGAGCGCACCACTCTCTGTAGGGCCTTCTTGTCCTGTGCCGTGCTGTTTCCATACCAGGCAGTGATGTTTCCAGTCAAGATGCTCTCTACAGCTCCGGAGTAGAAGGACTGGAGTATCTTCCCCGATACTCTGAACTTCCTTAACTGTCTCAGGTGGTAGACACAGGTATAGACACATGTTAAAAGTCAAAGTCAACTTTGTCATTTTCCAATTTGTGCAAGACATACAGAAAAATTCAATTACGTGCCCCCTTCCCACGGTGTATATAGAAAGAGACAAAAAAAAGTAACATAGGACACAATATACAACACACACTATGTACAATATAAACAGTGCCTACAATTAAATTAATGAATGAATTAAATAAGAGGTAAAAGAGAACTTAGTGTAAATATTCTTAAATTTGTGTCAACTTATAAAAATCCTATTGTATTCAACAAATTAATTATGATACACCACAATGTGCCCTTTCTATCTATTCTAAATCTATGGCCTCGCGATTCCACGGCTGGGCAGTGCAGACAATATATATATACACTAGCGCCTGACCAATGGATCATGTGGAGCAGCTGCACCCCCACAATTGAACTTGGGGGAGCAAACGTGTGCACCCCCACTTTTTGATCATATGAAAAATATGATATATCCCCCCCCCAATATATAAATCTAACCAAAACTACGTAATTTCAATCAAATTAATAATACGCAATGACACTTAATAGCAAGTTTTTAAGTTTCCAAAGATTGTGACCCCCCTGCCCCCCCACATTTAATGGTTTGATCCAGTGCCTCCCACGGTCCCTCCCCCAGAGCATGAGCGCATGCGATGGTACCACAACGTGTTGCTCCCGCAAGTAAATACGGCAAAGGAATGGGGGAGGCGACTGGTGCAAAAACAGCTGTTTTTAATGCCTCGTTTGAATGAAGAAAGTTCACCTGGATATTGGATAACATTCGCTTTGTGAGGATTATTCGTCTGCGTTTCACACCAAAATGGAGCAAATCATTACGTAAGTCGAACACTGTGACTGTATACTAAATGCGCAAACCTGCGTATGGTGATGCGAGCCGTGATGCAAGCCGCCGCGCTCGACTGGGGCTATTGATAGCGTCAATATATGAGCTACCTTGCAGCTATAGCGTTAGCGTTACCTAACCATTAGCTAGTGCTGGCTTTAAAGTCAATGTTAGCTTGCTTGTTATCCAACGCTAGCTCGGCAGACAGTGAAGTGATGCTACTGTAATGTATAGCTACGTGCCTAGCTAGCGTTAGCTAAAAGAGCCCTCGCAGTGAATCTTTCATGATGTTGACGTGGTCATTATTTAAGAATGGTTGTTGTTGTTTTTGTTGTTGTTGCTACTGCTGCTGGGGATGTGAACGGAGGGGCTTGTCTAGCTCCGCCAGTTTCTGACAAAAATGCGTCAAATTGGTTACTAATGTGAAAGATCGGATCGGGAAAGATCAGTATCGGCAGATACTCAAAATCAAAATAAAAAAACGCGATCGGGACATCCCTAATTAATATATTATTATTATTATTATTATTATGATTATTATTATTATTATTATTATTATTATTATTATTATTATTAGTATTATTATTATTATTATTATTATTATTATTATTATTATTATTATTATTATTATTATTATTATTATTATGATTATTATTATGATGATTATTATTATTATTATTATTATTATTATTATTATTATTATTATTATTATTATTATTATTATTATTATTATTATTATTATTATTATTATTATTATTTATTATTATTATTATTATTATTATTATTATTATTATTATTATTATTATTATTATTATTATTATTATTATTATTATTATTATTATTATTATCATTATCATTATCATTATTATCATTATTATTATTATTATTATTATTATTATTATTATTATTATTATTATTATTATTATTATTATTATTATTATTATTATTATTATTATTATTATTATTATTATTATTATTATTATTATTATTATTATTATTATTATTATTATTATTATTATTATTATTATTATTATTATTATTATTATTATTATTATTGTTGTGAAGGGCCAGATTAAACCGAATATATATATTTATTTATATATATATATTTAGTTGTATTTGTATATTCTCTAATATTCCCTGATATCCCTTGTATATTCCTTGTACAATATGCATTGAATATCCATTCTAGCCTACTGAACATCCCATAATAGTCTCCATTCTACTATTGGTCGAGACCTTGGTGCCAGGCTGCCATACCCCTCAGACCCAGTTCAAACGTACCGCTCGACATGTACGAACAAGTCCTAGTTCCGCGTAGGAATTTGGCTACCGCACCACTAATGGGACTATTTGTTCATAGTGCGTATATATACTGCGCTACTAAAGTAGGACTTTCTTTTCAGTCCAGTTTCTTACGTTTCTTACCCTCCAATAGAGTCACAGACGTAAAGCCTCCCCGCGACGCCACGTGTGGGAGTAAGGCCAAGTTCGCCTACCATCGGTATTGAGACATCGTGTATATTAATATTTGAATAGTCATATTTGGCACTATATCGTCGAGTTGGACGTAGTCTATTAAGCTAATAATAGTCTGTTAATATATAGTGCTTCGTGCGGTGAGAATACTACCGTAGTCAGTACCCCATCGTTTCGGGGCAGAGAACTGGCTGCTTACCCAGGGTGGTTGACCCTATGTGAAGCTGCACCCGAGGAGCCCCAGAGCCGACGAGCGAGTGGACCTGTATACCGGATTATTCTACCGACGACAGCCCGCCTTCCCAGGCACGGATTATGCTTTGGATACTTTGATTATTCCATGGATAAAGACCCCCGACACTGCCGTGTGTTGGAACCCCCCCCCCTGGAGAGGACGCAAGGTGAGGAGACGCTCTGCAAGACGAGGTCGCTTCACGTCTCTCCCCCGTGGACCGGAGAGAGCCGGCCCACAAAGAGTCCACCTGCTTTCATCTGTGGTCCAAGGATCGCCGGCGCATTGAACGGCACTACAGTGGGTTCACCTGGGATACCCTTGGCCGGACGAGGCAGCCGGATTCTACCCCCCCCCCCCTCCTACTCCTGTCGGCTTACAAGCGACCGGATTAACCCCCTCTAGTGTATCTAGTATAATCATTAAAGTATCATTGCTGTTATTCCTTAATTATTCCAGGTCGTATATTTACCACCTGCGCCTTCAGAGATTGGACATTCTCTATTGATATACCGACGAATACTCCTTGCCATAAAAGTGCATACTATTTCAATTCATAAATGTAATTAAGTGATTAAGTGCTTATTCTACACACCATCGCTGTGTAGAAAATAAAGACCTGTTTCTAATTCGTACATTTGTGTTGGATCCGTTTCATCTACGTGAGAGTGTTCATGATAATATATTTATGCCGTGTACTGGGTGGCCGAATATTAAGTACAAAGGTAGTGGTAGTAAGTATCATATCTAGTAATACAGTCAGGGAATTGTACCCCTCAGTTACAATTGGTCCTTCGAGCCGGAGGGTAATTAGTGTAATATTAATATAGTGTTATTAATATTGAAATGGCCTATGATGAACACTCCACGAAACGATCCTCCTAACCAACGCCCGCAGCGCGAACGACGGCTCCCTCAGTACTTAGAGGCTTACGCTGTCAGTCAACAACCTAGTCTTCTACTAACAGTAAACGCGGTAAAACTAGAAAGTAAAAGTATGTCTAACCCCAACGCCCAGACTACCCCGACCATAGAGGCCCCTACGGGCTCTAATGTAACTGACCAAGTTCACGGTGGGGACCAGTGGGAACCAGACATGACTTCACACCCCGCCAGTACTGAAGAAGTAGTCCCCGATGAGTCCCGGGAGGAATACAACGCTACCGAGAGAGAACTCGGCACGGAAGAAGACGGGGAGAGCACCGTGGAGATAGAGCTCCAAGGCTCCGCAAGGAGTACCCCGAGGGAAGGCTCCCCTATACAACCGCCTTCTCCAGAGGCAGAGAGGACCCTACAGCAGGCCTTCCTCATCAGCCTGAACGCCGCTGCTGAACACGACCGACTGCAGATCCAGCAGCGAAGCGAACACGAGCAGATACGTCTAGAAATAAGATGCATTCAGATGGAAGAGAATGTGGCCCGAGAACGAGCCGGTGCTCAACGGGACGCAGCGCGCGACAGACAGCAGTCGCAACTAATAGAACAGCTGATCAGACGGACAACACCCTCTCCCTCCGCCAGAGGCTCCAGGAACTCGTCTAGACACACCTCCAGGGCGGCATCCCCTAGCCGAGTAAACAACCCTGAACTTGACCAACAGACGAGGTCTATACCCCCCACAGACCACCTCCCCCCACCGGTCCAAGCGAGACCTAGCAACCGGGAAGGAGCAGCATATCCTGTGGAGAGGCTAAACCAGAGACTACAAGCACTGGATGACCTAACTGAAGACGAAGAGGAAGAGGAGGAGAACCACACCCGAAGACAGCACAGTACTCTACCGGACCAGGAGGTCCGGTACAGCCCAGGCTATACTCCCGCGGAGCTGCGCTACAGACCCCCGACTCTATACCCGGGTGAGCACGACGCACGACCCGCACCGAGGAACAGCACCTGGACAAGCGGGCCATGGTACACTGCCGGTACCAGCCCATACCAAGGAGCGGGAGGAGACTCGCCTAGGAGGCCTCTCCCCCAACGCTCGCCGATGTATCCACAGTCAGCGTCATACATTGGCACGCCTATGGTACCCGACTTCACCCAAGAGAACCGGGCCCAGTATACAGAACTCCGCATGTGTCTGGAGACCATGTTGGTGGATGTATTGGATGAACGCCACAAATACGCCATCCTACTGAAGCACTTAAAGGTACCCCGCGCACATAATATAGCGCTCGCCTACGCGACTTCCACCACCCCATACACAGCAGCGCTGGTAGCATTGGACCAGAGGTATGGGCGCATATGGGATTACGTGATCCAGGAGATCCGACACATCGACCGCTTACCCCCAGCAATAGACAATCAAGCACTGGACGACCTGTCCATCAGAGTGCAGTCCCTGGTAGGGATGTTGGGAGCGCAAAGAGAGAAGGGGAGGCATGAACTTTACGCCAACTCAAATGTGGAAAGGATCCTGGAGAAGCTGCCGCCCGCTCGTCAGGAGCGCTTTAGGCGGCAGAGGGACCACAGAGACCCGAATGGCCCCGAACCGAACCTCCTCGATCTAGCAGACTTCCTGGCGAGAGAAGTCAGCAGCCTACGGCTAGATACATTCGGACGGAGCACCCCTGGCTCCAGAGAAGGAACCAGACGACTAAATGATGGAAGAAGATCGGTGACTGTGATGCACCAATCGGAGTCAGTACCGAGCAGCAGGAGCCACAGTACCCCCTCCAGAACGGAGAAGTGGAAGATAGTGTGTCCCTACTGTGAGAAAGAACACTGGCTAGCGCAATGTGACTCCTTCCCCAAGCTGAACGCGGAGGAAGCAGGTCAATGGATAAAGTCCAACAAGCGCTGTTTTCGCTGTGCGCGCTCACACATGGCAGCCGAATGCCGCTTAAAGAAAAGGTGCACCAAGTGCGATGGAGCCCATCTGGACATACTTCACGACAGTAACAGACGGCGCCCTTCACCTGCACCATCCAGCCGCAAAGCGAGCGTCATGTACATCGATCCCGCCAGCAGCAGTGGAGCCCGAGTACTCCTAAAAGTAGTGCGTGTGACACTAAGCTACCAGAATAAAGTCCTGGACACTTACGCCGTCCTCGATGACGGGTCAGAGAAGACCCTGCTGCTCGCCTCCGCTGCGGCCCAGCTAGGGCTGCGGGGAAGCGAAACCCAAATGACAATTCGGACAATAAGACGAGATTTGAAGACGATAAAGGGCGAGAATGTCTCATTCTCTATCGCAGCAAGCGGCCAGCCTGAGCGACGGTACCAGATTGCAGACGCTTTCACCAGCCAAGAAATAGGACTGTCGCGGTACACATACCCCGTCGCCAAGCTGATGGAGAAATATGCACATCTGCGCAAGTTACCGATCCCGCTCATAGACAATGCTATGCCGACCCTGTTGATAGGCTCCGACCATGCAGACCTCATTGTCCCGATAGACCGGGTTCATACCGGACCCCGAGGCTGCCCTGCAGCAGTCGAGACCCGTTTGGGATGGACTCTCCAAGGCCCGCTCGCCAAATCTCTCAACCGAAGTACAGCCACTAGATGTCTCCACTCCCGAGTCACAGAGGGAGAAACCGCACTCCTGCAACACGTAGAGCGGCTATGGACCTTGGAACAAATGCCCTTTAAGAACGGAAAGAAAGACATTCGCTCTAAAGATGACATTTACGCAATTCACCTCCTCGAGACAGGGACCAAGAGAGTCCCGGTCAACGGCGTGTTGAGATACGCCACGCCACTCCTGCGGCGAGAAGGAATGCCTACTTTCCACGCCAAGACAGACGCCACAGAACGGTACCTGCTGAACACGGAGCGGCGCTTAGCCAAGAACCCCGCCCAAGAGAGTGTATACCGCGCTGAGATTGAGAAGCTCATCACAGCGGGACACGTCACAAAGATGGACATTAAAGAGGCTGACCAGACCACTGAATCGTGGTACGTGCCCCACCACAAGGTCCATCACAACGGTAAAGACCGCATAGTATTTAACTGCAGCTACCAGATCGGATCCCAAAATCTGAATAAAGAGTTACTGCCCGGTCCCACACTCGGCCCCTCCCTACTCGGCGTTCTACTCCGCTTCCGCCAGGAAAAGGTGGCCATCAGCGGGGACATTAAAGGAATGTTCCTGCAGGTGAGATTAGTAGAGGCGGACAAGCCCCTGTTACGGTTCCTATGGAGAGAGAAGCCAGGAGATGAGCACCCAGCCATCTACCAATGGGAAGTCCTCCCCTTCGGAACGACGTGCAGCCCCTGCTGTGCGACATTTGCACTACAGAAACATGTAGCAGAGGACCCAGCAGCGGACGAAGAGGTCCGACACAGCGTAAAGAACAGCTTCTACGTAGACAACTGTCTACAAAGCCTTTCAACCCAGGAAGAAGCCGAGGCTCTCCTGATTAAACTCCGCGCCTCATTGATCAAAGGCGGCTTTGATCTCAGGCAGTGGGCCAGCAGCGATCCGCAAGTACTGCGCAGCCTCTCCTCCGAGGACAAGGCAGCCAGCAGCGAGACCTGGATGGCTACAATCCCGGGAGAAGCCCAGGAGATGACCCTGGGATTAGTGTGGCGATTCAAAACAGATTCGCTTCACTACAGACACAAGCCCCTGACTACGGAGCAGGGAAGGCCGGCGGCGGCGCCGACCACCAGACGGAGTGTGTACACAACACTCGCCCGACAATATGACCCGCTAGGATGTATTCTACCGTACACCACCAGGGCAAAAATGATTGTACGAGCATTGTGGGACAAGGACCAGGGCTGGGACGACCCCATTCCCGCATACTTGCATCCACCTGGAGAGAGTGGGAGATGGAGCTCCACTCACTCCCAGGCGTTAATATGCGCCGAAGCTACTTCCCACCCACGGTGAGGCCAGAGACATGTAAAATGGACTTACACGTCTTCAGTGACGCCTCAGAGGTCGCATACGGATCAGTAGCCTACTTGCGGGCCCAAGACCAGGGGGGAGAGATCTACACAGCATTTGTCCTCGCCCGCTCGAGAATAGCCCCACGCAAGCAACAATCTATCCCACGTCTAGAGCTCTGCGCAGCCCTAGCCGGAGCGCACCTAGCCACGCTCATCCAACGTGAGCTCACCATACCGGTGTCTAGAACAATCCTGTGGTCAGATTCCACGACGGTACTCGCCTGGATCAAATCGGACTCATGCAAGTACAAAGTCTTCGTGGGAGTCAGAGTCACCGAGATTCAAGACTTAACCGAAGAGTTAACCGGAGAAACAGAGTGGCGCTACGTTGATACAAAACAGAACCCAGCTGACGTCATCACCCGGGGGATGCCCCTGGATGACCTCACCCGTCGCAATGTCTACAGTGACGGCCCCGCATTCCTAAGACTCCCGGAAGGACAGTGGCCCATGCCTATCCCGAGGGAAGCAAGTCCAGAGGAGGTGGAAATTAAGAAGTCTGTGTTCTGTGGATTGAGCACCGTAGCCTCCACCGACCCTAACATAGACGATTGCACGTCCATAGAGAGTGCACAACAAAGAACATTCCTGCGGTACCACCCGGAGTGCAAGCCCCTCGGATATGTCTCCAGTGATGTGGCGGATATCGACCCAGTTACCCCCAACACACTCCTGATGGGGCGGCTAGATCCTGCATTACCCCAGACAATGTACCGGCCTGAAGAAGCGAACGGCCGACGAATGTGGAGGTACAGCCAAGTATTAGCCGACAAGTTTTGGAACAGTTTCCTACTGCACTACCTACCGTCTCTACAGACCCGCCAGAAGTGGGTAAAGGAGAGAGACAATTTGACAGAAGGAACAGTCGTCATGATTATTGATCAATCACTGCCCAGAGCTATGTGGCCGGCCGGCCGCGTAAGCAAAGTGATCACCGGTGCCGACGGCAAGGTCCGAGCAGCTGAAGTGCTCGTCCAGGGTCGCACTTACACCCGTCCCGTGGCAAGGCTCATAGAACTGCCTCGACTCCCAGACACAATCGATGATGACCATGACCCTACAACCCTATGACTTTGTGAAGTTGACTGACCCCTACAGCAAACCCTTATGTGTAAATAGACAACGCGATTAATCTGTCTCTGTTTAACTGATTAGGTCTGGGACCTATTCAGGGGGTGGCTGTTGTGAAGGGCCAGATTAAACCGAATATATATATTTATTTATATATATATATTTAGTTGTATTTGTATATTCTCTAATATTCCCTGATATCCCTTGTATATTCCTTGTACAATATGCATTGAATATCCATTCTAGCCTACTGAACATCCCATAATAGTCTCCATTCTACTATTGGTCGAGACCTTGGTGCCAGGCTGCCATACCCCTCAGACCCAGTTCAAACGTACCGCTCGACATGTACGAACAAGTCCTAGTTCCGCGTAGGAATTTGGCTACCGCACCACTAATGGGACTATTTGTTCATAGTGCGTGTATATATTGCGCTACTAAAGTAGGACTTTCTTTTCAGTCCAGTTTCTTACCCTCCAATAGAGTCACAGACGTAAAGCCTCCCCGCGACGCCACGTGTGGGAGTAAGGCCAAGTTCGCCTACCATCGGTATTGAGACATCGTGTATATTAATATTTGAATAGTCATATTTGGCACTATATCGTCGAGTTGGACGTAGTCTATTAAGCTAATAATAGTCTGTTAATATATAGTGCTTCGTGCGGTGAGAATACTACCGTAGTCAGTACCCCATCGTTTCGGGCAGAGAACTGGCTGCTTACCCAGGGTGGTTGACCCTATGTGAAGCTGCACCCGAGGAGCCCCAGAGCCGACGAGCGAGTGGACCTGTATACCGGATTATTCTACCGACGACAGCCCGCCTTCCCAGGCACGGATTATGCTTTGGATACTTTGATTATTCCATGGATAAAGACCCCCGACACTGCCGTGTGTTGGAACCCCCCCCCCCTGGAGAGGACGCAAGGTGAGGAGACGCTCTGCAAGACGAGGTCGCTTCACGTCTCTCCCCGTGGACCGGAGAGAGCCGGCCCACAAAGAGTCCACCTGCTTTCATCTGTGGTCCAAGGATCGCCGGCGCATTGAACGGCACTACAGTGGGTTCACCTGGGATACCCTTGGCCGGACGAGGCAGCCGGATTCTACCCCCCCCCCCCTCCTACTCCTGTCGGCTTACAAGCGACCGGATTAACCCCCTCTAGTGTATCTAGTATAATCATTAAAGTATCATTGCTGTTATTCCTTAACTATTCCAGGTCGTATATTTACCACCTGCGCCTTCAGAGATTGGACATTCTCTATTGATATACCGACGAATACTCCTTGCCATAAAAGTGCATACTATTTCAATTCATAAATGTAATTAAGTGATTAAGTGCTTATTCTACACACCATCGCTGTGTAGAAAATAAAGACCTGTTTCTAATTCGTACATTTGTGTTGGATCCGTTTCATCTACGTGAGAGTGTTCATGATAATATATTTATGCCGTGTACTGGGTGGCCGAATATTAAGTACAAAGGTAGTGGTAGTAAGTATCATATCTAGTAATACAGTCAGGGAATTGTACCCCTCAGTTACAATTATTATTATTATTATTATTATTATTATTATTATTATTATAGTAATTGGCTATCATACTGCAATATAAACTGAGTTTTATAGTGAAAAGAGCAGCTTTATTGGTCAAGATTGAAGGCTCTATATTGCAGGAAATTGCACATACAGGTGTTCATTAAATTTAAAAAAATCTGCCCTCCAAACCACCCCTTGCCTGTCACTTAATAATCTTGCACCCCCACTTTCAACTATAACTAGGCGGCCATGTATATATATATATAATATACATACAGGGGGGAGGAGACTACATTGGGAGGGGGCGGGGCCGGGGGGAAGGGGGCGGGGCAAAATATCCAGTTTTTTCAAATCCCAATGTTGACAGCTATGAGCTGGAGAAGCCCAAGTCCTTTGTCAGGATGGTATTCGTGGACTTCTCAAGTGCTCCTTCTCCTAGCCCTGGAGCTTTACATTTTTTTTTTTTTTTTTTTTTTAATATATTGTTTACATTTTTTTTTTTTTTTTGGAGCATCCTCATTGTCTGTGCTGAATGTTTGTTAGTGTTTGGTATTTTTTGTTGGTTTTTAGTACTTTTAAACATCAATTTTTATTACAGTTTTCATTTGATCCTATAATTTTTTCATTCACCAATTTGTGGACTTTTCTTTTTAGTGTCCTGAAAGGCGCCTTATAAATAAAATGCATTATTATTATTATTATCATCCAGGATGGAAAATAAACTTTGGATAGTAGGGACTGCATCTCTGCCTGTCCTGCATGGCCAGGAAACACTTTGCAACTGTGATCTCCTCTGGCAGTTGTTGGATATTGTAATGTGTGGCGAGGGGTTGCAGCAATTCCACTGAGAGAAACTGGTCTGAGGCTGGATGACATGTCTGTATGCCTCTCATAAGTTGTTCTCCAACTCATGAGAACCTGCTCTCAAGCTCTTGCAGCATTCTGTCGAGGACTGGATAGAACAGTCTCTGTCTCAGCTGATCTCCTGAGCTGAGGTCTGAGCTTGTGCCACAAGATGACTCAACTACATACTCGTCCATCCTTTTCTGCTTCCTCCTTTGGCTGGTAGTATGTTCCTCAATCCCAAGGCCATTACATAGGGCCTTTGTCCTGTCATACATGTCCACTGCCATCTCTGAGGTGCGATAACCTTTGAGTGTGTCCTGCACTGTGCTTTTAAATAGTACAGATAGGTATTGAAGATGTGCACTTGTCTTTAACGCAGCAGCACCTGGAGCCATCCATACCCATGTCCAGTGTCCACTGACAAAGACATGCTCATGATACTATGATAAACTATAATAAGCTTTAATCGAACCCTATTTCCTCGGATAGTCCGGTTGGTTTGGGGTGGTGTGAAAGCTCATTCACTCTTGCAAGTGAACCCTGCTGCGGTTCATTTGAGATGTGAATGCAAAGCATACCAAAGGCAGGAAAATACCCAAAAATCGAATATTTTTTTTATGAGAAGACTGAAACATATGTACCGGTATATAATGTTTTTTCTATTGCTGTTCCACTCGACGGGGTCGGTACCGACCCCTTTTGACCTTATTAAATTATAGTCATATTTTTATGAAGATGCAAAATAATTTGTGATTTTAAAATCAACCGTTTTCAAGTATTATTATCACTACTATGTCACAAATACATGTAGAATGTAAAACGTTAGGTTGGCAATAGTTTAGCAATAGGTTAAAAGTGTACTTATATCATTTTAAGTTTTCTATTTGCGATCGCCAATTTGACCCAGAACCGGAAATGGAAATGTTGAACCATGGGAATTGAAGCTTTTTTGCGGCCATTCTGTAGAGGATATCGCTAGCTATCTGCCAGCGTTGGAATTTCTCCGATCTACACTTCCTGGCAAGTTCTATGGGGGTTCAAAGTTCAGTGTTCTGAATGAATTATGTCAATAATTGTTATGTTATGATAATTGTTTTGTATGATAAGCTACAAAAGGTAACGTTTTTGACAAATATTGAAACGCAGTCAGTTTCCCCACACTATTGTTACCATGTAGGAAGAATTAGATCTGAAATTAGTTTCAAAATGGTTACACTGTGGGCGAAATAAAATAGTACAGTCGATTACAGTAAATATCAGTATCTGTTATTATGCACGCCTGGTGATACTATATCCAAATTGAACTCGGCCATTTGAAAGATACTATATGTATATATATATATAAATGTGCGAATTGGCTATAATAAGGTAATGTATACGCATATATTCTATATTCTATAATAATATTTCAAATTGCATTTGTCCGGATGGGAGAATTCAGTACTGTATATACAGAACCTTCAGTTTGATCATCTTCTCTTTATTAATTTCCTTAGATCTTTTGTACACATGATCTCAAGAGGGTACTGAATGAGCTCAGTGGCAGTTTTTTAAGTTTGGTCATTATTATCATGGTTTTATTCACTGTCAAAGATGTAAAGAAAAATCATAATTCATATTTTCCTTTGTTTCATCACAATTTAAGCAAGCCTAGTAATAGACACAATATTTCTGACACTGAGAATACATTCATTGAGGTCCATAGATGTTCCTAGATACCAAGAATATGCAAATAGCCCTTGTAGAAGTGGAGCAATATTCCATTTACCTAGGTATACATTTTATGCAGATTTTCACCTGGGGTGGAACAGGTTAAGCACGATTTTGAAAACAGGGCCCGGTGTTTCAAAACACTACACACAATTAGCACAACCACACACACAATTATCAGAACACCTCAGATCCTTTGCTAAATTAAACACTCTTGTCAAAACTATACACTAATTTATAAAAACGACATTTTGTTACCATATGAAACACACGTTTCATATGACTTAATTCTGTTTGAACCAGTTACACACTGCTGTGCTTAACCTAAAACACATTTAGGGCCCTTTCTCACTCACTGCTCTGTGTCGAATCAGACCCGGCTCGCATCAGAAAAGGGTGTGTCTGTCTGAGTGAGAACGCTGTCCCCCGTCCCCGCCCCCCGCTGATTCTTCCCCGGGGGCGCTGAACCTGGACCGCTGAAATAGGTGGTCTCAGGTGCGCGCTAGTGGGGGCGGTTAGGCCTGGCAATTTTGTTTGCCATTGCTATGTCTATACATTGTTCGAATGCCCAACCAGTCGGCCGTGGTCGACCAGTAGATCAATGACATGCAATATAATTGCCACAAGCGATGGGATAATGTTAGCTTCTGAACAGGCTAGCTAACTAGCGTTAGCCGTTAGCCATTGCTGTATACTATACTTTCTTGTTCGAATGCATTTATTTCTATTAGACCAGTGGTGCCCAACCAGTCGGCCGTGGTCGACCAGTAGAACAATGACATTCAATATAATGCATATAATCGATGCAGCAATGTTACTAGTAAAGGCTAAGCTAACTAGCGTTTAGCCATTAGCTTAGCGCTATCGTTAAAACGCGAACCAAGACCGCAGTGTGTACACAAACTAGAGGGGAGAGAGGGGGGGGGGGGGGGGTTCGCATCAGATTCGGAACGGGGCCAGAACGGAACGGAATAGAAACGAATAGGTGAGTGAGAAAGGGCCCTTTAGCAATTCTACTTCTCAGTGATTAGAGTATACTGTAAGTGAAGTACACAGAGAATGTGCAAATATACCATAAATTCACCAAACACTACACAAGACCAATGCTGTAGACTGATGAAAATATTATTTATTTATCTCCATATACCCAAATCAATGATGCAGACTGATGAAAATAAAAAATGTCTCTCCATATAACCAAATCAGTCAACATTTCAACATGGAGAATCACAACAAAACATGTCCCAGTTTTCATGATACTACAGTGTGCATAACACTGTAAGCTCAGCAAATATCAGACAAACATAAAATACTGTATCCAGTACAGGTTAAAATTACAGTAAAACAAAAACTTAAATAGAATACAGAAAATACTAGACATTATCTCTTTGCCTAGCTGGATCTGGCAAGAGATTTTTTTGTTGTGATTCTCCATGTTGACATGTTGACTGATTTGGGTATATGGAGAGAAAATGTATATTTTCATCAGTCTGCATCATTGGTTGTCTTGTGTAGTGTTTGGTGAATTGTATATTTTCACGTTCTCTGTGTACAATACTTCACTGTCCTTCCATTTTGGTTGAAGACAGGTGAACTCACCTGCTGCATTTTTATAGTGCTTAAACCTGATTGGTGTATCTACAATTAAGCAATGGTGTGTGTGTGCATCTGATGGCTGTGTTTAACCAATTGGCTCATATGTGTGGTAATTTGACATTCTGTGTCTAATGTAATGCAAGTGTGTTTAGTGTTTTGCAAATCACTGTGTTTATTGTTTTGCAAAAAGTGTGAGGCTGACATTGTGCTTATAGGGGTGCAAATCTGGGCCTATGTTTTGCTCCTTGAGTGTAAGGTTTTGATAATTGTGTAATACTTTTGATTTGAGTGTTTATGCAATTGAAGAAAACTGTAAAGACTAGAGATTAACTGTTTATTTCTTTTGTACATAGGCTGTGCATATGTTTGTTTGTTTATTTGCTTATGTGTATGATTCTTAACGATAGGTTATGTATATAACCTAGTTATATGAGTACTGGCTGAGCGTCCCGCTCTTAAGCCTATTGAGATACCCCTTATCTCCTGTGCCTACTGTACTCCACCACGAAAACAACTTGTACACCCACACCTGACCGGGTCCCGCCTCTATGGAGGCGTAGCCTATAAGACCATGGCCATGGTCACCAACACACCCTTCCTCGCCAAAATCCCGTTCCAGTAAAAGATCCCTCAAAAGGGAACTCAGGGCCGCTTAAGAGTGGGACGCTCAGCCAGTACTCATATAACTAGGTTATATACATAACCTATCGTTATATTTCGTATCTGGCTTATCGCGTCCCGCTCTTTTTTGATCCACTTTTTCTCCCATTTTCTATATTTTCTCCCATCCCAATTTCGTATCATCCAATTCAACCCTCCCCTGTCACGAACGCTGTTTCTTGCCTCCCACAAGCCGGCTGCAATGTGGACTAAGTCATACATAGCACAAGTCCCCTCCGGTACTTGAGGTAACAGCAGTCGCATCTTTTCACCTGCGCAGCTCGATCTCTCAGTGGTGAGGAGTAATGTGTGGGAGGCTCACGCTGCCCCCGACACTTCCTGATTCCACTGCGCAGGCGCACCAACCGACTTGTAGGAGTTGCTGTCCACAACGCCCGATCCCCACCCATCAGTTTCCCACCCCCTAATACGGCCAATGTGTATTAGTACGGACAACCAGCTAAACTGAAAGCAAATGTGGAGCGCTGGGCTCGAACAGGCGAGCCCAGCGTCTCCAGATTTCGTGGTGAGCGCCTTGCCCACTACGCCACGTAGCCGCCACCATCGCGTCCCGCTCTTAAGCCTATTGAGATATGGGTTAGAGCGGACGCGAGACCCGACAGATGTACCCCCTGAGGACCCGTAAGCCCACATCAAGGGGTTCGGGGAGCCCTGTCACCCCATCCTTCCTAATGAAGGGGGGGCGCAGTCAACTCCACCTGAGTGCGAGCAAGAGGGAACTAGAACCCCTTGAACACACAGCACAGGCGGAACCACGTGTGACCTAACACACTGTGGCCCATACCCACACACTCCTGCTACCCTACCAAAGGACGGGAAGCAGGAAAGGCCACAGACCCCAGAACCGCCTGGGAGACAGAACCCCCGGTCATGTCCATGAGGTAAAACCTTACAAAGGGGCCCGGGGAGGACCATGATCCTCCACCGAAGCCCCACCCAGGAGAGCGGCAGAGGCAGCCACCCCACGAGTGGAGTGCGCCCCGACGCCCCCAGGGGGATCCTGCCCAGCCAACGCGTAGCAGAGGGCAATGCCTTCACACAACCAATGGGACAGGCGTTGTTCGATAGTGCCTTACCGGCATGAGAACCACCGTGACAGACAAAAAGCTGAACGGTGACCCCGAGGTCCTGAGTACGGCTGAGGTAATTCCCAAAGCACGGACCGGACATGACAGGTGAAGGCCCGCATCTAACTCACTACCGTGAGGAGGCGGATGAAACGCCTGAACCACAATATCCCTGGAGCGGAAGAACTCCGGATATTTACAGGCACGAAGGCAGGATTAGGCCGCAGAGTGGCACCGCAATCGGACGAAAGACAGGCACTCTGGACGTACCGAGAGAGCACAAAGCACACCCACGCGTTCAGCGGAGGTGACGGCCAGCAAGAACGCGGTCTTGAACGACAGCTGTTCCAACGGCGCCTGCTCGAGCGGCTCAAACGGGGCCAAGGACAACCGACCGAGGACCAATTGAAGATCCCAAGTCAGAGCCAAGGAGCGTTGCACCGGCTTAGCGCGTCGAGCGCCAAGCAGGAAACGCTTCACAAGAGGGTGGCTGAACAAGACATCCCCTCAAATCCCTCATGATAGGAGGATATAGCTGCTGCATATACCCTCACCGTCGAAGCCGACAGTCTATCAAGGAGAGACTGGAGGTAACTAAGGACAGCATCCAGGGGGCAGGAGACTGGGTCCCGGCCCCCCGCCTTACACCACACTTGGAACATACGTCATCTGCCCGCGTAAAGCGCGACAGTGGAGGGAGCATGCGCATTCCGGATGGTAACACCATCAGGATCAAGAACCTGCGCCCCTCAACGTACCCATCCCAACAACTGCCTAACAGATGTATGGGGAAGAATCCCAGGCGGCACGGCATCGGTCCCAGACCTGCCTGGCTATGTCCGGACGTAATCCCCACCCGTCAGGATGAGGACCGCCCCGCGACAGTACACCTGTATCCACATTCTCCCTGCCGGGGATGTGGGGAGCCCTCAGGCCGCGCAGATGGAGGACGCCCATAGCCAGCCGCCCATAGCCTGGTGCAGACGGGGGGAGCGTACTCCTCCCTGTCTGTCGATATACGACACTGACGTCGCATTGTCCGTCCTGATCAACACCGTTTGAGGACCAGAAGGACCGCTTTCAATACCAACACATTGAACGTAGCGCAGACCGGGCAGCATGGTTTGCCAGCTGCCCCCTACTGCGTTGGCCCGACGCGTCACCAGCGAGGGAGACGTCGGTGAAAAACATGACGTGAGACAGCGCCGTAACCGTCCTAGGACGGAACCTCCCGAGTGTGTTGACAACACGCTCTGAGAGGGATGCCCATAGCCCTCCAACCGTTGACTGGGAAGAGGAGTACTCTACTTCCAGTCTACAGCAAACCCCAGGCTGGTAGGGACCTGCCTGGTACGAGACCTGACGATCCACCTTGACCGCGAAGGACCAGAACGTCGTCAGGCCAGAATACATTCCGTAACCCCTGACGACGCAGAGGCCCCAGTGCGGCCTCCACGCACTTGGTGAAGATGCGGGGAGCCAGAGAAAACCGAACGGCAGCCTCTGGTACTCATACGCTAACCCTGCAAAGGAAGCGTAGGTAAGCCCTAGGATGGAAGATCGGAGATGCGCATACGCATCCTACAGGTCTATGGAGGAGAACCAGACCCCCACCTGACAGTGTTTAACAGGTAGGAGACGATCCAAAAAATGCTGAACCTTCCCATGGGACAGGTCCAGCCTGGGTCTGACACCCCCCCCTCCCGATTTCTCAGGCACCAGAGAACACCGGGAGGAGAACGCCACGACGATGGCTTGCTTCGTCCACAGAGATTGGATCTTGTTGACCAGAGCTGTCACTGCTGGAGACCCTGACAATAGGGTCTGTACCAAACCCGAAAACGGGTGGGGTTGTGTAAACACAAGTCCCCGCCTCAGCGTTCTCTCCATCCACCTCGACATATGGTACTGCCGTAGTCATATGTGATGACACTCCCAACGCACCCGCCGCCATGTGGCGCAGGTCCGCCAGGAACTGTAGATAGTTGGCCCGGTCCCACCCGCTGTGCGTAGCCAACCCTGGAACCGTGCGAGCAGAGCGCTCCGTGTCGGGACATCTGACCCTGACACCACCCATGAGGCAATCGCACCCAAGGGGGGACCCCGACAGAAAGGGCCGGTTTGATACGGGGGGCTTTCTAGGTGAAAAAAGCCCCCCCACTGAACACCCCTCCAGAACATGCTGAGGAGTTGTTCTGCAGCCGGACATGCAAGGTGTAAGGACCCCATGGGTTCCTACACACCGTAGCCCTGCAGTGATATTACTACCACCCAAATCACGCGTGCCTGCGAGACCACTGCCAATCTTTCAGGAGTGGGAGGCACCAACATGATACCTGGCCTGGCGAAGGCGAGGCCGGGGAAGCCTGCACTGTGTGCCTCAAAAGGTTTCGAGCCCCCCTGCTGACAACACTTATAGTTGACAGACGTAACACCAGGCTCAACCAACACAGCTTATGGTGTGGGAGCCGCTTGACAGCACAACATTCTCACGGACAGACCCAGGCTCAGCCATCAACCTCGCTGACGAGGCCGTGCTCTCTCTTCTTCTGGCTGCGCGGTGTGAGGCGGTGTGGGGCCTAGGACAATACCGCCCGCGCTCCAGCAGAAGACCAAAATCCCCTGCGGAGAGGGGAACCCTGAGCGGTTATAGCTTGCGGCTAGGTCAAAGCTAATAACGTCAACAACCTCGCGCGATGTGTCAACGTCGGCTGGCCCTCAAGGCCCCCGCCACCAGACACCATTTTTTTGATAGAAAAAACAGCAATTCGAACACAGTTCTAATCGCTGCCAATTCCATACCGTGGCGGTACAGGCTTTAGCAGCCCACCCGCCACTCGCCTGGCCGACCCACCCATGGCGTCGGCCGGGCGGGGCACTGTTTCAATATGTCAAAACTTAGCAAAGGACTGATGTTAACACGGAGCACCATTGGTGGTTGCAACAGCAACCTCCAATGTGGTGTGCACCATGAAAGGGTTAAATGAATAAAAGAACTAAACCACAAAATACTGTAGAATGAGCAAACCCAAATACACAACGTTAAGGGGAGGCGGAGCAGAGCGAACTAGTCCCGCCTTCATTCAAAATATTCACAACAGCACACCAGCCCTAGCTTAGCCCATTTACCAAAAAAGGTAAACAAAGCCCCCCCCCCGCATACTCCCCCAATAGACACCGATTGACTGTCAGCATGAATGGTTGAGAGGAGAGAAAGCTGTAGCATAGACAGACCTTCTCATAGCAGAGTGACAGAACAAAACAGTAGCCCACTACACTACTACAGCCTAGCGTGAGGCGATGTGGAACCCAGATCAACAACCGCCTGCGCACAAACAAGCAACATTTTTACAATGTCGGCTGGACCCATAGCCCCACTACCCGACGCCAATGTGGATAGGAACTAGCCAGCTGAGCCCTAACCCGCCGTTAAGTCCCATCCTGCAGTAGTATAGCTCTACTGCTACACCGCCGAGCTCACGCATCGGCTCCCAGATGGGGACACCGTTCAACAGACCCCGCCGGAACACAAAGGTAACGTACCTGGCTAGGCTACCTAGCCACGGCCTACCCTGTTGTCAACCCATTTACCCGTATAAAAGGTAAATAGGACTCAGCAAAACCCCCACAACAGCTACCGACTGACCAGTGGCGGCTCTACCACTAGGGGCGCTAGGGCGCCGACCCACCTGCTGGCCAGCTGCTGTTAAATCAGAGAAGAAGAGAATAAAACTTTTTCGTTTTTGTGTTTTATAGCCCTATAAATAATATAAACATGTTTAAAATTAATAATATTTACTAATTTTAAGTATGTTTGTATTTCCAATGCACAATATAACGTTATTATCTAAATTAAAAAAACATCGTTTTCCAGAGCAGGAAGTGACATCACGTTTTTTTAATTTTTTAATTTTTTTCGTATTTCTCGGGGGCAATACGCGATAGCGCTCTGCGTGCGCGTCACAGTTTGATCGCTGTCTCCGTCACAGCCAATCAGTGCATACAGCGTTGTGCGTTGAAATATGACTATTATGTTGGAATCCGAGCGCGATTTGAAGCGGTCTAGCCAGCAGCGTGAACTTCCGTGAACTAATTTCCATAGCCGCATTTCGCGGAGACGCTCTCTGATTGGCCGACGCCAGTATTTTTTCCATGGCAGAATTTCACAGAGACGATCTCTGATTGGCCGAATCCAATTTCTAATGTTCTAATGTTCCAATTCTAGCTTCTAGCTTGGTTGAGATAGTTGTGTTGTTGTGAGATGCATGCAGCTGTTTGTCTTAGAGCGTGCCGTGCCGTGACTGCAAGTTCTTTAGACTGTTAAGCTTAGGCACTCTTTCAAAGTTGGTTAAGGTTAGAGTTTGTCTTAGAGCATGGCGATAGAACGCCAGGTAGTTTGCAGTCTGTTCGAGCGGAAATGGACAAAGGAATGTACTTGTTGAGTGTTGTGGCAACGAGCTCAGCTGAGCTAACACTTGGCTAACTGCTAACTTGGCCCTGGACGTTTCAACTAAACAGTGAGCCTCTCTCTCTCTCTCTCTCTCTCTCTCTCTCTCTCTCTCTCTCTCTCTCTCTCTCTCTCTCTCTCTCTCTCTCTCTCTCTCTCTCTCTCTCTCTCTCTGCTTAACGTTAACGTTTGTAAATAGTTTTTTTTAGGAGCAGACCAGTACTGTACTGCTGTGCTGGCCATTCATGAAGCGAGACATTGCTGATTGTTTATTTATTTTATAACACAAGACTATGACTACCAACTGCCTAGCCAGCCGTGTATCTATCTTGGATGCAATAATAACGTTACCGCACACTGACTGTGTCGATGGCTCATTGATTTAACTACTGCAGCTCTCGGATTGAAAATACATGGATTATGGTTTGTTCAATATCGTCTATGTTTGAATGAATTAATGAATGAGAACTTTATTAACAGATTGCAGAATGGGTACAATACAGTACGGCTCAATACACACAATTGTTAAGGGGATGCAGACCAGAGAAAGACGTTTGTCTTGTTTACATCAGGGTCCCAGATTTTCGATTCATATCGATAGTTTAATAGCTAGCCTTGGCTCGTTTAACAATATGCAAAATATGTGTACAGCCCTGTACTCATACTGAAGTTATTCTTGGTATATAATCAAGTTCTCAAGTTCTTTAATAGTTGTCATACAGAAGTACAGAATACTTTCATACAAAATGCTTCTTACTGTTACGCTCCAGAGACTGTGCTAGACAAGATAGTATCAAATAACATAATAACATAATATAGCATGAATTTAGAAGAAGAAAATGAGGTCACAGTGTTCGGTATAGACATATGTACAATGTTCTGAGTTACCATATAATATACAATACACAATACTATGCAGTGTACTAATGTACAGTACTATCTAGTGCAAAGCAGAAATGGGATGAGGTACAATTTTAGGTACAATTTACAGTAAGGTGTACGAGTTGTAGTGCAATCCTTCATCCATAAATATAAAGTGTGGGGAGTGGGTGCTACAGTGTGTTTGTTTAAAGTGGGTGTGTGCTATAAGTGTGTGGAGTGGGTGCTACAGTGTGTTTGTTTAAAGTGAGTGTGTGCGTGTGGATGTGTGTGCTATGTGCGTTTGGTGGTTGTTGTTGTGTAGTGTTCATTCATTGTTCGTTTAGCAGCCTGATGGCCTGGGGATAGAAGCTTCTTCTGAGTCTTTCTGTGCTCGCCTTGAGACTCCTGTATCGCTTGCCTGACGGCAGCAGTTCAAAGAGGCAGTTGTTCGGGTGACTGGAGTCTTTAATGATTCTCTTAGCCTTGCCCTTGCAACGCTTGTAGTAAATGTTCTGGAGGGTGGGGAGCCCCCCTCCAATTGTGCGTTCGGCTGAACGTGTCACTCTTTGTAGTCTGCTTTGGTCTTGTGCAGTGCTATTCCCAAACCAGGAGGTGATGTTGCCGGTCAAGATGCTCTCTATTGTACATGAGTAGAAGTTCTTAAGGATCTTCTGGCTGACTTGGAACTTCCTTAGGCGCCTGAGGAAGTAGAGGCGTTGTCGTGCCTTCTTCACAACACTGTTAATGTGTGTGGTCCATGTCAAGTCCTCGGATATGTAGGCTCCGAGGTACTTAAAGCTGTTGACTCTCTCAACCGGTGCCCCGTCGATGCTGAGGGGGCTGTAGTCCTTGACCCCCGACCTCCTGAAGTCCACAATCATCTCCTTTGTTTTGCTGACGTTCAGGGAGAGGCTGTTTTCCTGGCACCATCCCGCCAGGACCTTGACCTCTTCCAGGTAGGCCCTCTCGTCGTTGGCAGAGATCAGGCCCACCACCACTGTGTCGTCAGCAAATTTGACGATTGTATTGCTACTCCGCTGAGCCACACAGTCATGTGTGTACAGGGAGTAGAGGAGGGGACTCAGAACACAGCCCTGGGGGGCCCCTATGTTGAGGGTGATGGATGAGGAGGTGCAGTTGCCTGCTCTCACCACCTGGGGTCTGCCAGTCAGGAAGTCCAAGACCCACTGGCAGAGGTCATAGCCCAAGCCCAGGTCCCTGAGCTTGGCTATGAGTATGGAGGGGACTATGGTATTGAATGCCGAGCTGTAGTCGATGAATAGCATTCTCACATAGTTCCCCTGCCTCTTGTCCAGGTGTGATGCTGCTGTGTGCAGCACATGGGATATGGCGTCCTCCGTGGACCTGTTGGGGCGGTATGCAAATTGCAGGGGGTCCATGTTGATGGGGAGGGAGGAGCAGATGTAGCCCTTTACTAGCTTCTCGAAGCACTTCATGGCTATGGAGGTGAGAGCTACAGGGCGGTAGTCGTTGAGGCAAGCAGGCTTGGATTTTTTGGGTACAGGGATAATAGTGGACTTCTTCAGGCAGGTGGGGATGACAGCCTGTTCTAAGGACTAATAGGTCTAATTGTGTAACGAATCGATTCCACGTCGCGTGTGTGAGAGAGAGAAGGAGAGAGGGAGAGATCTGCCTGTGTTTGTAGACGGGCGAGTTTTGTTTCTAACTTTTCTATTTATATATTGTGTTTCAAGTTGTGAATTAGAGTCTAGACTATACTTTATTTGACTGGTTGTGTGTTGTTGTAGTAACAGCTGAGCGACTCGTTCATAAGAGCCGATTCTTTGCCGTGAGCGTGAGTCGAATCGCTCACGTCTTGCCATGAGTGTTGCGTGGTACTGTACTGTACATGTTTGCATTTTGCATGTTTGGTATAGCGCCCCTAGTGGCGAATACCCACCGGCCGCCACTGCGACTGACCTTCATTGATGAACCGGGCAAGAGGAGGGAGAAGTGACAACATCTCACGGCGGAGACATTAGAACAGCGTAGCAGTAGAGTTCAGCATGTAGCATTAGTATTAGCATGTAGCTAGCATTAGTTGTTTAACAGCACGCTTGCAGGACCGTTTGGAACCCGTTCACCGCAGTGAACGTTCACCAAACCATCCCCCCCTGGCGCCGACACACAACATGGTTGTGTAACAAACAATCCAGCATTACTAACACTAATACCCGTGCCTGATGACACAGGGCTCACCGTTGTACAAGCCGGCCCGATAGCCAAACCATGTACGCTGCCCCTCGATCTGCTGTCGTCAGACGAGGAAACATCAACATAGGCCCGTCGTGTCGCCGAAACATGCTTCGAAGATGCCAGGGGCACGCAAACCTCCGGTAAGCTTTCAACATTACGCAATTCCTCCAATCTTTTTCATACTACTAGTTACATAAGGTGCACTGCATCCAATATGATGGAACGAAAATAGAGGAAGAGTGTGTTGGTGACCATGGCCATGGTCTTATAGGCTACGCCTCCATAGAGGCGGGACCCGGTCAGGTGTGGGTGTACAAGTTGTTTTCGTGGTGGAGTACAGTAGGTACAGGAGATAAGGGATATCTCAATAGGCTTAAGAGCGGGACGCGATAAGCCAGATACGAAATATAACTGTGTTTTTATTTTGTTATTGGTGTGTGTATGTATGTATGTATATGTATATATATTATATATATATATATGTATATATGTATGTATGTATATTTGTACTCCTGTTGGGGCCTCTTGGACCAGATCAATGTTTTATCTGGCTAAATAAAGGTTAAATAAATAAATAAGAAACTGATGATTTGGTCCTGTTAACTTTAAATTTTCTATGGGGACTGCCCAGATCCCTCTCATGGACCTGGACCTCACTTTGAGAACCTCTAATCTAGTTCTTCAGTATTCGTCTCTAATTACTCTAAAATTGCGTATTTCTGTAAAAAAAAAACTCCACCCCCAGGGCTGAAGCCCCCAATGTTTTCTAACCCTAAAAACGCCCCTGCGTGCAACCTCATCTGATGGGACAGAAACTCCTCCGGATGAATGTCAACCCACCTCATACTGCTCATTTTCTCCTTCCTCACAAATAGACACCAGACCGTTAGATTCAACGGCAACTACAGCTCCAACAGAACTGTATCCACCGGGGCACCACAGGGATCTGTCATCTCATCTCACCAGTCCTGTTCGCGTCTATGCCTTCTACAACACTGTTCGGTTTCCGGGTTCCTCTGATTGGCCACTAAGCCCACGTGACCCTACGCTAGCACACCCCCCTCATCGCCGCCAGTTATCGCTTACGCCCGGGCATGCGCATGAGCCGCGACAAGCCCCTTCAATGACACAGCTCTCATATTTGCGAATGCATAAACTATATCTTAAATTATGTGTCTAATATGGCCATCGCTTATCAATGACTTGTTTTGTTTACATCAGGGTGAACGCTGTTGCATTCGCAAATATGAGAGCCAGCAATACGCAGCTCCAGTTAACCTAATTTATACCGTAATGAATCATTAAAAAAATATACCGTTGGCGGTTAGGTGGCCGAGCGGAGATTGCGTTCGTCACCAGCCCCGGAGCTGTGAGCTCGATTCGCCTGTTCGAATCCAGCTCACAGCTCCGGGGTTGTCACCAGCTTGGCTGGCCGTCTGCACTGATACAATTGGCTGTATCAGAGGGTGGGAGAAGCTGGCGGGGTGGGTCCGGGTCGTTGTAAACAGCGACTCCTACAGTTCGGTCGGGGCGCCTGCTAAGCGCGGATTGGACGTGAGGGGGATAGTGTGGTCCTCCCACACGCTACGCCCTCTCAATGAGAATCCGCGCTGCCAGGTGAAAAGAAGCGGTGATTGGCTGGACGTGTGTCGGAGGAAGCACGTGGTAGCCTCCACTCTCCCAGATGATCTGACTGTGGGGGGTAAGTGCGCAGCGATCAGGAAGGGACTGGGAATTGGCATACGACTAACATTGGGATGGGAGAAAAAAATCGGAGGAAAATGGAGGGGGAAAAAGACCAATAAAAAAAATATATATATATACCGTTAACTGGAATATGTTGTTTCTTTACACATATGTTGGATTATGTAATTGGTTTGTCATGACAAACCAATAAAAAATCGCTACTTTACATCAGGGTGAACGCTGTTACGCTGCCACCACCCACTTCAATGACAGAGCTCTCATATTTGCGAATGCATAAACTATATCTTAAATTATGGCTATGTGTCTGAGGCTACGTTTAGACGAGCGTTTTGTGAACAGAAACCGCAAAAGTCGTCTTGCGGTTTCACTTTTAATTTTGCGTTTAGACAAGCGTTTTGGGGTGGAATTCTCTGTGCAGACGAGGCTGTAACGACGGAGCACCGCTGTCACACGATTGGCGCATATGTCACATGACGTGCTGTGAAGACCCGCCCTACTCTGCCTCTGATTCGCAGACTGTGGATGGGGAATGTGATTGGACCAAAGCAGAGTCACTCACAGACAGTGGGTCCACTCACGCCGCGGGACAGATTATTGTGTATTTAACCCTTTCACTGCCACACGACAGCCGGTTGTGTGATAGTAAAGGGTTAACCTTCTGTCGTGTGGCAGTGAAAGGGTTAAAAGTACTGCTATAACGCTACGTTCAGAACACAGAACGGCGCGGGCCAGTCGAGGCACCTGCTGGCCCTGTAATTGGAATGAGTACACTTTAAATCCTTTAACGAGGATCCATTGGAGGGCAAGTCTGGTGCCAGCAGCTGCGGTAATTCCAGCTCCAATAGCGTATCTTAAAACTGGACTGATTCTTGTGTCTTTAAAAGTACTGCCAATGTAGCCTTCAAGTGATCTCCGTTGATATAGTCAGACATACTTGCTTTGTTTACGTCTCGGCTACTGGCGCTTACCTGCTACCTGTGACGTAAGCAGTACGCGCGACCAGAGCCGTGACAACCCTTACGTCATCGTTTTAACAGATTTATACGGTTTGATAGTTTAGACGAGAGCCCAAAGGTTTTGCGTTTCTAGGAATTCCACCCTGGAAGGTAGTCTCACTTTTTTGCGGTTTCACCCCGTAAAAACGCCGTTTCCGTATATATTTTTGCGGATTCACCTGCTAGCGTTTCCGTCTAAACGGGGCCTAATATGGCCGTCGCTTATCAATTGACAGAGCTCTGATATTTGCGAATGCAACAGCGTTCACCCTGATGTAAACAAAACAAGTCATTGATAAGCGACGGCCATATTAGACACATAGCCATAATTTAAGATATAGTTTATGCACTCGCAAATATGAGAGCTCTGTCACTGAAGGGGCTTGTCGCGGCTCATGCGCATGCGCGGGCGTAAGCGATAGCTGGCGGCGATAAGGGGGGCGTGCTAGCGTAGGGTCACGTGGGCTTAGTGGCCAATCAGAGGAACCCGGAAACCAAACAGCGTTGTAGAAGGCATAGACGCGTCCTGTTCACTCTGTACACCGACGACTGTAGCAGCTCAGACCCTGAGATGCTCTTCATCAAATACTCTGATGACACAGTCATCGTTGACACCACCAACTCCAATGACCGCATCATTGGAGAAATGAACAGGTTCGCAGAGTGGTGTAAGAACAACTTCCTAGACCTAAACCCCAGCAAAACGAAGGAACTGCTGGTGGACTTCAGGCGTGACCCCACAACTCCCCCGGCTCTGGAGATAAATGGGCAGAAAATAGAGCGTGTTGAGGAGTACAAATATCTTGGCACCACCATCGACCATAAGCTCACCTTCAAGACCAACACAGATAACATCCACTCTAAGTGCCATGACTGTCCTAGCTCAGAACAAATTTGAGGAACCCTAAGAACCATCCAGTCATTCGATCGAGTTTTAATAGGTTCCAATATTCCAATCTAACAGTGAGGAGATATAAACAGGTTGTTTACCAATAAGGGCTTTAAAAATAAATAAATAAATACCAGTGTTTGTTGCGCCTTTCTGCTAGAGAAGGCCAACCCACCCTATTATACAGGACACAATTGTGAGTATCTGTCACCAGTTATAAATCTGATAGCTGAGTGATATGCAGAATCCAGAGGTTTAAGAGTTGATGCCGCAGCATGCATATAAATTACATCACCATAGTCCAAAACTGATAAGAAGACTGATTCAACAATTCTTTTTCTACTAAATAGAAAAATCCAAAACATCATGGTTTGGAGTGATGCGTGCCATCAACCGGAAACCTCTCGACAGGGTCGTTAAGATCAGCGGCAAGATCATTGGGAAGGACCAGGAGCCACTCAGCAGCATCCACAAGAAACTGACAATTAAAAAGGCCTCCCAAATAGTTGAGGACAACACACACACCCTTCACACCCATTACATCATTAAACAAAAGGGGCTTAGGTAGCTTCGTGCCAACCTCCATCAGACTGCTGAACACCTAGGTGGAGGCCCCCCCAAGGACTTTGGACTACTTAAAATAGACTCCCCCTTCCACCTGATGGACATATATCACCTGTACTACTATTGTTTATTATTTATATACACATAGAACTGCTCCACATGGATTTTAATATATCATGCTTTAAGTACTGTAGTTTTAATGTAGTTGGTGTTTTTTTTATATAGTGATGAGTGTCTATGTATTGTGACTGTATGTTTGTATTTTAACCACTGCACAAATAAAGTTCCGAAAGGAAAATAAAGTAATTTGAAGATTTGAAGATTTGAAGATTGAAGATCACGACAATATAATACTACACTGTACAGCAATTGCAACAATAGATCACAAATAAACGGCCAATATATGGCCAAGAGGAATTAAAGATGCCACACCACATCATTTTATATGCTGTATACTGTATATATAGATATTTACATCTATCTATCCACATCTGTCTGTACCTACCTGCATATAACCCTTTTTACACATCTGTAGATAGATACTATATCTATATCTGTACAATGTGTACATATCCCTTATGGGTAAAAAGTACCCAGAAATTATACTTAAGTACCGTCTCAAAATCTTACTCAAGTAAAAGTCAGAGTATCTAGCTAAAAACACACTTGAGTAAAAGTAAAAAACGTTTCTACTTTTAAAAAAGTTAAAGTAAAAAAAAAAAGTATTCCGGGGAAATGAAATGTTCTGTTTCGTCCTCTTCATCACTCGTACTATCGTTTGTGGCCATCTATAGCTTGTCACTCGGACTGTCTATTCTTCTGATAGCAGGTGTTTAATCAAAGATCCCCGCTTTCTAGTCTTGCACAAGGACCAATCAGCATGGGTATGGGCAGGTTAATTTTCCATTGATGGGGATTTGATTGGCTGTTTTTAAATAAAGTGCGGCCGCATGATTAATAACGTGGCTGTTAGTTCGGCCAGAGAAACACATATACTAATTAAAATGGTTGGACCTGCGAGATTTGTACTTTGTAGGTCTGCATTTTAAATGTAATGAGTACAAAGTATGTTTTTTTCTCTGAAATTTAATTGCGGAAAAGTACAAGTATACAAACCTAATAATACTTGAGTAAAGTACAAATCCCCCAAAACAGTACTTACGTATTCTAATGAAGTACAATTACTCAAGTACTTTACACCCCTGCCCTACTCTTACAAGTTATGCTGCTGGCCATATGACTTACTATCATAGTGTCTTTATACCTGTATCACTGTACATATTAATACTACAACTCTGTACATACATCTGATTAGAACTATTACTCAGTCATTTATATATTTTATACCCAGTTTAATCTCCTGTACATTGTATATTACTATTACACTTTACTGTTACATTTGCACTCTGGTTGGTTGCCAAACTTATTTCCGTCGGACTGTACTTGTGCTGTATAATGACAATCAACCCCACGGCAGAAAGGGCTACACTCTACTTCAATGCAGCTGTAGGTCATATTTCAACTTATATCAGTGTACTCTAGGGTGACCAGATGCAAAAAGTCCAAAAGTGGGACAGCAGTAAGATTTTGGTGGGACAAAGTGGGACAGATAGATAATGTAATTTTTTTTATTAGAATAACTGCCATGGTCTTCACTGAATAGATTTAATTCAAAGGTTAAATCAAAATAAATACAAATTAAATGCCACCTAACATCTGTTTTAAATATTCAAACGTCATCACTTGACAGGAATGTCTTGTGTTTGCATCTGGTCACCCTAACTGTGTGATAGACACTTGTTATCTCAGCTGCAGTGACCTTGTCCGTCTGGCTATCATTGTTTGGTTTAAAAAGAAACTTATCCATAGATCTGGATGTTTCTTTTTGGTGAGCCACTTTCAAGTGAGACTCAAGTCCACTGTGGCGCTTCAAGTCGTATTCTCCTCAACGAACTATGACACAAAACACAGAAAGCCTGCTGCGGATTGCCTGCCATCTGCCTCACCCAGTCATGTGTCGTTTGCCAGTCTTGGTTGTAACTGCAGGTCCGTTTCTTTTTACTGCTTTCCATCTTGAACTAGTTCGCTTGTAATGTTGTTGTGTTTTTTTTTACCAATTTGCGATATGAGGTAGCGTCACAAGTTCAACTCTCACGAGCAGAGCAGTGCGCTAAATTACTATAACCAATCAGATCTGCGATATGAGGTAGCGTCACGACTCAGTCTCAGTCACGTCACAAGCAGGCAAGCAGCGCGCTAAAGTACTATAACCAATCAGAGCAATGTGTGTGGACAAGAGGCGGGTTGCTACGTTTACTGTCTGTAGGGAGGGGCTTTTAGACGCATGTTTTTTTTTGGCTTCGAAAAGAGGGACATCCTCTCAATATGAGGGACGCGGGACATTTGGTCAAATGGTGGGACAGTACAACCAAAAGGGGGACACCTGGTCACCCTACTCTACCTACAGTAGCATAAAACAAACAATGTATCAGTAGACAACCAGATTCGTTACCGATTCATCATTCGTACTGTACGTGTGCCTGTATAATGACAATAGATTTTAATCTAATCTAATTATAGTTTGTTCGGTGCAGGAGTGTATCCAACCACGTACCGTCACACCATGTACTATAGTCCCCTATGGGCTGGACAATGCGTCCTGGGGCCCATGTCACTGTGTGTTGGTGGTACATAGAGCCACACCAGAAGCCAATGTGTCTGGGGACATTGGCCCGAGTCCTGGCTATCTTGGAGTTGCTCTCTTTTCACACAGTCAGTCAATAACTGACTCACGCTGTGTTTCATGAAAATGCCTTTATTCCGGAACTTTCTGGCAGTCAAATGGACCTCTTTATGCAGCGAGTCTACGATGAAAGACAACAATAATATCTATTGGCAAGGGTACAGCATACGTTTAGTCATGCAGGAGAAAACACAAACAACTCAAAATGACTGGGAGAGTTATGTTGCAGAACTAATCATCTGGTTAACATTTTATTCAACAGAGTCAAAACGATTTAGCATTAATCTATTTATTAAAATATATCAATAGTCCAGTATAGTACATCGATAAGCACTTATAAAACCTTTTAAACAAATCAGCATCTTTGGCTGCATGTACAATTCGGTTTATTTCTATGCCAAGCATTATATCTATGGTTTGTTAAATTTGGAATATATATATATATATATATATATATATATATATATATATATATAAATCGACTATGAATCTGACAACACCTACACAGATCATTCAATACATTTTAGCTATACAATCATTTAAGGATGAATATGAATGCATATTAACATGAGATCCCATTTTAATAACTGTTGAAATCTAATGTCATCACTGTACATATTACAAACTGTACATATCATTCAGGCAATTTGTATGTACAGTGGGCTAATTGTGGTATGTACTGTAAGCTTATAGCAATAGAGAATTCTTTACAACATTTGCATACAAATCTCTGAGACCACTCCAATTTACACCTTTCCAAAGAGCACAGCAGGGGGCAGCAACGCCCCACATATCTTCCTCTGTAGGAGTAACAACCAGGATACAACAGGGATTCAAGTTACCTCTATCTTCCAGTAGGTGTCAATATGCATTGATCACATTATATACAATATACAGACTAAATGAGTACTGAAATACAGTTAGAAAATACTATTATGTCTCATGCATGATTCAAAACTCTTGTTGACAAACAGGATACGTTCAACTACAACGCTACATATTATCATATATTTACAAATTACAAATACAGTTTAGTTTTATTAGCAACATTGCTATTTACATAATAAGGGTTGGGTTTTTCTTTCCTGCCAGGGTGTGGATATGCTGCCAAGCGGGCTCTGTATTCAAAACCCTGCTGAGCCTGTTGGTCCTCGTCCAGCTTGTGGCAAAGGTCTAGTACTCAACTCTGAAGTCTGAAAGGCTGAGGCAAGTAATGAGCACTAGATAGAGGATCTTGACATCTGAAGATCCCAGAAGCCATTAAGACCCAGACTGCCCATGAAAAACGGTTTCATTAAAACATGATCTATAGTGGTAAAGGCACCTTCATGGCTTCCACATGTCCTTCCGAGAACCAGACCCACTGCAAGTCTTCTCCTCGCCGCGTTCTCCAACAATCCCTACGTTGTTTGAGTGGCTCCAGGTCTGTCCTCTTCCATCAAAAGGTTGTCTTACTGCGTGTACTAAATTGGAGTCCTCTTCATGGTCCTTATTGAGACCAGTGTTTCCCATACATGTAGGTATATTTGTGACATCTTACCGTATTTATCAGACATGCCCACAACGAATTGATTCCCCTGATGAACAATAAAAATCACTTCCTCACTCTGGTCTACTAATGTATTGAAGAGTTAGAAAAACGAACGTTTTTCGACAGCATTGCTGACGTCGCCGTGGGTTAATCATTGTCAGCAATGCTGTTGAAACTTTGGTTTGGATTTGTAACATCTCAATAAATTCTCGCAATGACTTTCTGTCGCCCTGCACGTCATCGACGCAGGTGATCCTTTTCCTGTTTCTGTTTTGGACCACAATACAATAACATAATGAACACATTTTCTTGCATGCATTCAGTCCTTTCTGCTGTTCTACTGTGTATCTTGGCCAGCCTGCCACCACCACTTACTACCACCACAAATAACCTAAGAACCCTCGGGAAACACCGAAGGGGGCCCGTCCTCGCCGCGGGGTCCGGGTTCTACCGACAGGCGCAGGTGTCCACGGACATGCCGGGGTAGACCTTCAGGACCATGTTCCTGCTGAGGTCCAGGAAGAGGACACTGAGAGGACTCATCCTGTCTGGGATGCAGCAGGGTTCTGGGACCCCAGGGACAATTCCCACCGCTCTGACAATGCTCTGAATGGTGGCGTGGTTGGACGGACGGACCACCTACGGGAGTGTTGAGGGAGAAAGGGTAGAGAGAGTGTGGGAGAGAGAGGAACGAGCGATTAACTCCTCTGACATAGAGATACTCCATTTCTGAAAAGTGTCTGTAAGAGGGAACATCACCATGAATGAATGATTTTTATGATTTATCACAAATAAACAGCATAATTCAGGGTTCCTGCAGGTTTAAAAGAAAAAACATAAATTTAAGACGAGTTCGAATAGAATTCAATACCTATTTCACGGCCATACTGGCAAAAAAGTTTAAACTATTAAAGAAGTAATTCTATATGAATTGTTGCGGGGGAACTGACAGGCTATTACTGTACTGCTTACTTTGCAGCCTGGACATTTCCCCCAAAACGCATTTAAACATGATACAGAGAAGTTATCAAAACATAGAAATAACTTCCTGATTCAATACATTTTTAAGACCTATCCAAATCATATTTAAGACCCTTTAACCCACTTTTTAAAGCCTAAAATTCTGATTATTAAATTCAAGACTTTTAAAAGACCTCACGGGAACTCAGGGAAAGAAAGTATAATACAGAAATTACCTTCTTATGCCAACATTTAATAGCTACTTTCTATTGTAACTTCACTCAGATTGAATTCGACAGGACATTCCACTATTTAAAACTTTATCGTATAATAAATGACCGATAATCCCTCTACTACAGTGAAGACCTCTGACTTCTGGACTCACTTTAGGGATGGGGAACCCACAGGTCCCGGCACAGTAGTAGGCGTCGAAGGCTTTGGGGGCCAGAACCCATTCGCTCCAGCCGATGTCCGCAAAGTCCACCCTGAGGTACCTCCTGGCGCACACCCTGGGCTCGGTCCACTGCCTCCTCCTGGCCTTCTTCATGGTCCTCTCATCGAAGCTCAGGACCTGAGGCTTGCTCGGCCCCTCGTTGCTCTCCTGGCCCTGCTTGCTGCCGTCTTTGCCCGCCGCTTTGGCCTTCGGGGGGAAGTAGGTGCTCTGCCACAGTTCATGGTTCTTCAGCGTGTTGAAGGGGACGTCCGGAAGGTCGTTGGTTTGAATCTGTTCCAACGGGGAGGAGAGGTCCCTCCGGATCCGAGGCGCTGAGGCCGGAGGGTGCATGTTCGGCGCGCGAGGCAGGTCCTCCCCGACGGGGAAGGGTCCGTACCGCTGGAGCGACATGGCCACGCTGTTGGGTTCGTCTATGGCTCTGTCGTCAGCGTACACCAGTATATATGGTAGGTTTGCTGAAGATAAGAGCTCTTGGCTAGGATTGCTCTTCTGTTGCAATTGAGGTTTCGCAAATCCAAAATCAAACTCTACCGTTATCAGAAGCTCGTTGGCTTCCCTAGCCTGTTTTATCACCGCGGTAACATCCTTCGTTTGCCACGAACCCCTCTTATAAGGTGTCAGAGTTATGTTTCCCAGTGGCACGGAGAAAGCCGCGGTGCCCTGGAACATTAGCTGCGGTGATGGAGGTGGCAGTGGAGCCTGGAGGTGCTGGGGACGGCAGGGTGGGCTACGGGAGCGCCGACAGAGCCAGGGCCGCTGGTGGTGGCGGGGCCGCTGGTACAGGAAGTGAAAGGAGGCGGACAGGATGCGCTCCGACTCCTGGATGGAGGACAGGTTGAACTGGAACCAGGCATTGCTCTTGGAGACTCCTGGGAAGATTGCATTTTTGTCAAGGTTCATTTTAACAGTAACAGTTAACAATTTGAGGATGTCAGCTCAAAAATAAATCATCCACGCTGTTAAAATGTGTCTCAAACATCATGGTTGTTTGAGACGTATGCGATTTAAAACATCAAACTTGATTCCCACCGCAGTTTTGAGTATTTTTATTCAACACGTTTGATTGCCACAAACGGACTGGAGCAATTAGCCTCATCAACCGTGGCACAGTTCAGTGCCTCCATCTTAGATGGCCCAAAGCCTCAGTCTAAATCACAATATTCTACAAGTCCAGCCTGTCTCCCAGACTCCCACTACAGTTTGAAAGATAAACACAGGGCCAGGCATGTAGGTCTGAGCCATATGGAAATGCTTACAGGAGAGAGAGAGCTCCTCAGAGGCTGTTCCCGTGTGCAGCCAGTGTCTGGGTGCGATAATAGGCTCTTGTCTAACACCTCGGCTGTTGTTGCTACTGGGGAATTAACAGTACTAGGGGCTGTTAGTCCCCCAGCCCACTAAATCACAACACTGATGGGGCATGGAGGTGCAGATATTGAGCACATACAGGAGAGAGGGCAAGCGGCTCTATGGCTGACAAAACACCTGCAGTTAGGGAGTTTAGGAATGCCTAATGATGTGGTATTTAGGATCATAATTGTGAGAGGTTGTGTGGACTACTAGAATATATATAGCATGTGTTTTTATTTCATTTTTAAGGGGGGGGGGGCGTGTTTTAAGCTCTAAATCCAAAGTAACCAGTCCTATAACTACTAGCTTCAGAATAAAGCATTTGGCATTATTTTCTAAATGTTGCGTCTTTTTTTAAATTTTTTATAATAATTAATTCAACCTTCATTCAACTTGAGGGACACTGCGGTTTCCCTACAACTAAAACACATAGAATACAGAACACAAAGATAAACACAAGTAATCAAATGAATAAAAACAGGAAACGATAAACAGGAAAAGCAGACTAAAAAAGCAATTACAAAATGACAGAATTGTTATTAAAATAAAGGGTATAAATTGTCCAAAGGTTGGTGGTGGCTCCTCTCCTTGTATCTCTTTGATAATGGGGGGAAATAAAAACATGGTATCGTGGTATTATCACTCACCTGGTACAGCTTTAAAACTCCGCACGGTGTTTCCATCTTTCTGCCGGCGCGGTTCTTTGCTGTACTTGTCATAGACTCTGAACATGTTGATGGACACCATGTCACGTCGGGCTGCGCTCTCGCGCGCAGAGGAGGCGCGTTGTTCGGCGGCTCGCGGGGCATCATCGCCGTCTTGGCGCGCGGCTCCAGAAACATCCTCTGTTGACACAACTTTATTACCGAAGCCGGTATCCAAAATGAGCAGTACGTGTATGAGGTGTAATAAAAGCACGCCGGTAGCCATGACTGATGAATTCGTATGAATTATTATTCCATCAAAAGAGACAATCAAAACAAAAATGTAAATTTTTTTAAGCCAAAGAGTCGAGAAAGGGAGAATGCCTCTGCTCGCGCGCGCGCCTTCTGAAACCCCTGACGAGCGTTTTGGTTTGATTACTACTCAGCGCACGTGGTGCTGCCCACCCAGTCTCCGGTGGTCGTTCTCCAGGTAATCCGTGACAGAAACACACTCCACGGTTTAACGGTCTCTACACTTGTTTCTTTTTTACTATGGGAGGGAGGAGACCGGGGGAGTGGATCATGTATGAGCCGCTGCTGCTGATGTATGACAGCTGGTGACGCTCTGCAGCATCCAGCCAACGAGAGAGAGTCCCTCAACTTTCTCCAACTGTTCTGGGTGAGCGATCATGGCTATACGTTCTTCAGACTGCAGGCAAAGTGACCCGAATCTGATTTATTTGCGCATATTATGTGACTCAGATTCGTTTTTTCCATAACAGTGATCAGCAGCACAAATCACATGAAATCTGATCTTTTCAATTCTGATTTTGGGCTACTTTCATATGTGGTCCTAAATCAGATGCAGGCAGTGATGCGTTGCTCATGGGACGGGATAAAGTTTTGTGAGCAGAAGCGCGTGCACGCACACGCACGGATGTGCACGCGCGTGCACACAGGAATGCGCTGCTGCTGAGAGTGACTCGACTGATGCGCCAACTCGCAGTACCCACCTGGCTACTTTGCATGTCAATAGCGCTGGTCGTCAGGTGTTACATTCCATTCGTAGAGGCAATTAGGCACTGTTTTTAGTCTGTCCTTATGCGAGGGAACATTTATGCGCATGTGCGGGAGCGGGCACACGCACCTGGGAGCGCACGTGGCGTCATTAGCGTGCGTGCAACCAGTGTTGATATGAGCATTGCAACACTGGATGCAGGTCTGATTATTATTTGCAATACCACCTCAGTGTGAACAGTCATGCGACTTTCATGCAACTTTTACGTCACTCTAGATTGACATTTAAAATAATTTGGGATGGTACAAGCAACTATGAGGGGACGTATCATAACCGGTCTGTGGTAACCAGGCATGCGTTGTTCATGGGACGGGGTAGCACGGTATGCAAGCTCACTCGCTATTTGCATATCAATAGCGCCGGTCGTCAGGTGTGTTAAATACGTTCTCAGACACATTCACACCTAACTTGTTGTGAAGACGTGTTACATTCCATTCGTAGAGGCAATTAGGCACTGTCTTTAGTCTGTGCCCAAGCGAGGGGACATTAAATGCGCATTCGCGGGAGCGCGCTCACGCGCCGGGAGCGCGCGTGCACGTGGTGCGTGTCACCCCAGATGATTTCAATAACGCACCACTGGTGGTAACAGCATATGGTTCTCTTTCGCCTCCTCCTCACCCCGATTATCATCTGCTCAGGAATGAGCTGGTCTCCACTGTAACTTATACATTAAACCATAAACTGTGACTTCAGTGTCCTCCATGATTAACTTCATCATCGTTATTGTTCATTTGTGCATGATGCGGGTCAGTTCAGGAGCGTGACCAGTTCACACTGGCATCTGATCTTGGCCACATTTAAAAAATAACATGAACAGCCAAACAAACCCCCCCAGATCTGAGCAATAAATCAGAATTGAGCACCCAGGCTTGTAGTGTGAACATAGCTGATGGCACCAGTCCACTGGGAGAAAACAATAACGACCATGCTGATTGATTGATTGATTGAAAACTTTATTAACAGATTGCAATATGGGTACAATACAGTACGGCTCAATACACACAATTGTTAAGGGGATGCAGACCAGAGAAAGACTTTCGTCTTGTTTACATCAGGGTCCCCCATTTTCAATTCATAATGACATTAATGACATACGCAACATACAGATATATCTTGACATTTATTTTATTTATTTATTTATTTATGAAATTATTTCTATTTAATTTTTTTTTCAATGTTAGTCGTTATGCCAATTCCCAATCCCCTTTCTGGTCGTTGCGCACTCTACCCCCTATACCGTTGGTCTGGGAGGGCGGAGACTATCACATGCTTCCTCCGACACATGTGTACCCAGCTCACCACTTCTTTTCACCTGGCAGCGCGGACTCTCACTGGGAGAGTGTAACGTGTGGAAGGTCACACTACCTCCCTCCAGATCCTACCCTCGCTGTGCAGGCGCCCCGACTGAACTGTAGGAGTCGCTGTTTACAACGACCCGGACCCACCCACGCCGGCTTCCCACCCGCTGACTCTGCCAATTGAGCCAACACTGACAGCCGGATTCGATACCAGTGTCTCTCGCGTTGGTGACGAGCGCTTAGTCCGCTGCGCCACCCAGCCGCCCTATATCTTGACATTTCTGACATACATGTGACATACAAGATATGCAAATATACAGTACTGTTATCCTAACAGAAAATATATACATACGAGGGGGAGGAAACTGTACATTAGGAGGGGGTGGGTGGGTGGGAGGGGGGGGTTTGTACATTTACGGGGGCCATACAGATATACAGATATATCATGACATTTATGACAATACATGACATACAGGTATATAGTACTGTTACATTGGTGATAAACAAGATATGCAAATATACAGTACTGTTAACCAGAGATCCTAACAGATAATATACGAGGGGGAGGAAACTGTACATTAGGACGGGGTGGGTGGGTGGGAAGGGGAGTGCTATGATATTAGAATTTAAAGGGATAGTTTGGATATTTGGACATTAAGTTGTATGAAATACTTGCCAGTAGTGTAGTGGATGCAAATCTATTACCTTACTCACTGAGTCCCATGGTCGGAGTTCTGGCCGGTTTCCGAGCTAACCGGAGAGCAAACGTGGTCTTGAAATCAAAAGGTTTGAATCCACACCACAACGTGCAGGCAAAAAGGTCTCCTATTTCTAACACAAAACCATCATCCTCCAGCACTTCGAATTCTGCTATCACTTGACATATTTTTAGATGATGTATTACTACGTGTTGGAGTCATTTCACAGTAATGCAGTCTATCAGCTGTTTCAAAATGCTGGAGGACTATGGTTTTGTTTTGGAGGTGGTTAACCCTTTTCCTGCATGTTGTGGTGTGGATCAAAACCTTTTTGGTTTTGTGACTCCATTTCTGCCGTTTGCTGCCTGTCTACAGCGTCCCGGTTCGCTCGGAAACCCGGCCAGAACTCCGACCATGGGACTCAATAAGTAAGCGAATAGCTTTGCTTCGACTACATTATTGGCAAGCTATTTCATACAATTTAATGTCCAAAAATACAAACTATCCCCATAAGTTAACTGACATTAGTTGAATGAGCTGAAAGACTGCATAAAATTGTTCTCCAAGAGCATGTATGGCTATGTTGCAAACTTGTCAGTTTCATAAATTCATCAAATTGTAAGTTTCTTTTTCTTTTCTTTTGGCATTCAAATGGTGTTTTCTCTCTTTGTCATTCATTACCCTGGCCAGGTCGGGGGCAGAACTATCCGACAAAAAGTAAAGGAATAACCATGGGCCTTTTTTTTTTTTAAAGGGGTTCCTTGGCTTGTTTTAGGGTTCCTGTTGGGTTGCTGATGTCTGGTTAACAACAGTACAATGGCTTCCCTGTGAGAGAGGTGGTGACAGGCCAGGGCTGCCATGGGTCAGACAGCTATTAAAATACCTTCTGTTGGTCCTGAGGGTGGGTGGGTGGGTGGGTGGGGGGGGGGGGGGGGGGGGGGGGGGTAGGGGGTGGTGGGTCACAGGGGCTCTTTCACACCACTAGACTCTGCATGTCCTACAACCATGATAAAGGACTCTAGTGGGATGGGGTCCCCTTAGTGAAGCATTGGTTTGTTTTAAGGGTTTGCTAGCTTCAAAGTAGAGACAGATAGCATCAGTCTATTCGGCCCGGGGCGTCATCCTACCCACTATTATATCTTGCAGAGAGAGCCTCAAATTAGCGAGGTTAAAGGCCCAATCCGGGATATTTTTTTTACCATACCAGTGTGAGACTTGCATGCATTCTTGACAAGTGTAATCTGTAGATGGAAAATAAACTATTTTAAACTCTCTTAACCCATTGTAAATTATATTATATATAACCCATATAACTTTGTATGATAGCATGTAGGCCTACAATAATGCTGTATTGTATATACATTCTCATTGTATATATATCTATTAGGGGTGTAAAGGTACACGTATCCATACCGAACCGAACAAGTTTCAGTGTGTACCGTACCGTACAGAACGGCTGTTTAGTGTACCGAACGAATACAACGATATGTTAACCACTAACGACCGCCCACCGGGGGCTGTTTTTTTCACAATCTAATATAATTATTATAATTTTTTTACATTTTTTACAAGTCGATTATTAATTTCAATATAGAATATTCGTTGACAGCCCTACAAGTAATTCGTTACTGCACACTACATCACCCCTGAGTGGAACATGGAAAGCCAAACTTCCCCCACTGTACCGAAAACCCGTACAGAACCTTGACTTCAAAACCGAGGTACGTACCGAACCGTGGTTTTTGTGTACCGTTACACCCCTAATATCTATCTATCCACATACCTGCACATAATCCTTCTACATATCTGTAGATACAATATTTATATATGTACATATCCCCTACCTACTCTTACCAGTTACGCTGCTGGCCAGTATGATCACCTGTACTACTGTACTACTGTACTACTACTGTACTACTAGTTGTAATACTACAATTATGTGCATACAGTACATCTGTTTAGCACTACACTCAGTAGTACTCATTTATATATTTTATATCCAGTTTAATCACCTGTACATTGTATATTACTATTGCACTTTACTGTTAAACAACATTTGCACTCTGGTTGGATGCCAAACTTATTTTCGTTGTACTGTACTTGTGCTGTATGATGACAATACATTTTAATCTAATCTAGTATAGATCTGTTTTGCTCCCGTGTTTACAAACACTACCAACAACATACAGCAAATACATACATAAAACAACAACTCATATATACATGTTGTGTTAACCCTCGTATCAAGAGCTCAGTCAATCAACTACAGAATGAAAAACACGTCTACATTATTATTCCATTCTTCATTCTTGGCGGGGCTACCCGTTTGGTTACGTTCAGATCACTAATTGGAGCTTTAAAAAACCCCGGTCTAGCTGGTCTAGCTCGTGACTTTCCCTCCTTGACGACTGAAATTAGTTTGCGTGTGTGTTTTGGGACGCGTTCAGCAGGAGAAGACTATTCCTGTTAATGCAGAGTGTTTTTTTTCTGTCAACCTCTTCGTCGAGTCATTTATATTCTTTTGCATTACATCGTTGGACTCACACGCAGCAGAACGTATAATATGTCCACGGAGGACGTATTGATCACTTGCGCGGTGATGGAACCGCCATACAGAGAGGCCAAAATCACGCAGCCCCCTTTTCTTGCCCATGCAGCCCATTAAAGATTCTTCATTTCGCGTGACATCATGCAAAGAGTCACCTCTCCTGCAGGACAGAGAGTGAGCGAAATGGAAGCGTATAGCCCAAATTATTATGTTCTCATTCGTGGGATATTTGCCTGGGGGCACCCGTCAGGACAGAGAGGGACAAGTCAGGACAGAGAGGGACAAGTCAGGACAGAGAGGGACAAGTCAGGACAGAGAGGGACAAGTCAGGACAGAGAGGGACAAGTCAGGACAGAGAGGGACAAAGTCAGGACAGATAGGGACAAGTCAGGACAGAGAGGGACAAAGTCAGGACAGAGAGGGACAAGTCAGGACAGAGAGGGACAAGTCAGGACAGAGAGGGACAAGTCAGGACAGAGAGGGACAAAGTCAGGACAGAGAGGGACAAGTCAGGACAGAGAGAGACAAGTCAGGACAGAGAGGGACAAAGTCAGGACAATAGAGGGACAAAGTCAGGACAGAGAGGGACAAGTCAGGACAGAGAGGGACAAAGTCAGGACAGAGAGGGACAAAGTCAGGACAGAGAGGGACAAGTCAGGACAGAGAGGGACAAAGTCAGGACAGAGAGGGACAAAGTCAGGACAGAGAGGGACAAAGTCAGGACAGAGAGGGACAAGTCAGGACAGAGAGGGACAAGTCAGGACAGAGAGGGACAAGTCACGACAGAGAGGGACAAGTCAAGACAGAGAGGGACAAAGTCAGGACAGAGAAAGACAAGTCAGGACAGAGAGGGACAAGTCAGGACAGAGAGGGACAAGTCAGGACAGAGAGGGACAAGTCAGGACAGAGAGAGACAAGTCAGGACAGAGAAAGACAAGTCAGGACAGAGAGGGACAAGTCAGGACAGAGAGGGACAAGTCAGGACAGAGAGAGACAAGTCAGGACAGAGAAAGACAAGTCAGGACAGAGAGGGACAAGTCAGGACAGAGAGGACAAGTCAGGACAGAGAGGGACAAAGTCAGGACAGAGAGGGACAAGTCAGGACAGAGCGGGACAAAGTCAGGACAGAGAGGGACAAGTCAGGACAGAGAAAGACAAGTCAGGACAGAGAGGGACAAGTCAGGACAGAGAGGGACAAGTCAGGACAGAGAGGGACAAGTCAGGACAGAGAGGGACACAGTCAGGACAGAGAGGGACAAGTCAGACAGAGAGGGACAAGTCAGGACAGAGAGGGACAAGTCAGGACAGAGAGGGACAAGTCAGGACAGAGAGGGACAGAGTCAGGACAGAGAGGGACAAGTCAGGACAGAGAGGGACAGAGTCAGGACAGAGAGGGACAAGTCAGGACAGAGAGGGACAAAGTCAGGACAGAGAGGGACAAGTCAGGACAGAGAGGGACAAGTCAGGACAGAGAGGGACACGTCAGGACAGAGAGGGACAAGTCAGGACAGAGAGGGACAAAGTCAGGACAGAGAGGGACACGTCAGGACAGAGAGGGACAAGTCAGGACAGAGAGGGACAAGTCAGGACAGAGAGGGACAAGTCAGGACAGAGAGGGACAAAGTCAGGACAGAGAGGGACAAGTCAGGACAGAGAGGGACAAGTCAGGACAGAGAGGGACAAAGTCAGGACAGAGAGGGACAAGTCAGACAGAGAGGGACAAAGTCACGACAGAGAGGGACAAAGTCAGGACAGAGAGGGACAAGTCAGGACAGAGAGGGACAAGTCAGGACAGAGAGGGACAAGTCAGGACAGAGAGGGACAAGTCAGGACAGAGAGGACAAAGTCAGGACAATAGAGGGACAAAGTCAAGACAGAGAGGGACAAAGTCAGGACAGAGAGGGACAAAGTCAGGACAGAGAGGGACAGAGTCAGGACAGAGAGGGACAAAGTCAGGACCGCCATGTTGCTTTTGGCTCAGGACCCTCATCCTCCTCTTGTCTTCCCCTCTTCTCCTCCTCCTCCTCCTTGCTCCTCTACCCCCTTTTTCATACCGCTGGCTGGGGCTGAATGACCATTCACTGTGACTGCTGTTGGTCGTGGATGGTGGTGTGTGTGTGTGTGTGTGTGTGTGTGTGTGTGCACTGCGTGCGCGTGTGCGTGCGTTCGTGAGTGAGTGTGTGTGTGTGTGTGAGTCTTTCTGTGGGCCATACTCCCCCTCATTACCCCTTCAGCCACAAGAACTCAAGAACTGCCAAGCTATCCATTCACAGGCATGCACGCACGCACGCACGTACACACACACGCACGCACGCACGCACGCACACACGCACGCACGCACGCACGCACGCACGCATGCACGCACACACACACACACACACACACACACACACACACACACACACACACACACACACACACACACATAGACACTACGCCCCACACACCAGTCTGGGTTCTGTGCCATACCTCCCTCATAGCGAGAGCCAGTCCAGCTCAGCTCACATCAATGTCACTCTGACTGAAATGACAGGTCCAGCATGGACACACACACACACACACACACACACACACACACACACACACACACACACACACACACACACACACACACACACACACACACACACACACACACACACTCAGACCCCCCATGCCCCCCGCCTACCCGCTCACCGGAGATATCCGGTTGTCTCATGCTGCAGTGTGTTGCAGGCCGCCCGGTCAGTGCCAGCAGAAGATGGAATGTCTGATGGAGAACGGGGGAAAACTTGTGCATGACAAATTTATGACTGCAAATCACTGCAATTTGCCCAGAATTTACAGAGGGGGGAAAATAACAACAACAACCGCATCCGAGTGGAATTGGACTTTCGTTTTCATCCAATTCCTCGAGTGGAATTGGACTTTCGTTTCATCCATTCCTCAAACTACCTGGCAGCCTGCTGACAGAATCATCGCTCTGTGTGTGAGTGTGTCTGTGTCTATGCGTGGGTGTAGCTCTCTTTCCGTGACTGGATATAGCATGTGTGCTATTGTAGTTATGTTTCAGCCCCGGGTTCTGTGCTCGTGTGGATGGGAGCGTTGCCTCGT
>NC_140174.1:31339624-31361553 GCF_963971535.1 Notolepis coatsorum | reverse complement strand
GCACAATTAGGAAAAATACTTTTGTGCGTTTTCTTTTCCTTTTTAGCTCCTCTCCTTTTCATTCCTGTTTTTGGACTGGACTGCATTTTTATATAACAGCTTTTATCCAAATCGCTTTACAATTTGTTCCTCACATTTTACCCATTCACTCACACATTCACACACCGATGGTGGAGGCGACCGTGCAAGGTGCCGACCTGCTCATCGGGAGCAATTCGGGGGTTAAGTGTCTTGCTCAAGGACACTTCGACAACACTGCCGAGAGGAGCCGGAATCGAACCGTGAACCTTCCGTTTACCAGACAACCACTCTACCTCCTGAGCCACTTTTCTTTTTGCTCCTCTCCTTTTTTTGCTCCACTCCTTATCCAGTCGTCGATACAGGCCTCGGCCAGAAGAGGACATTTAGATTCATTATGGTTAAGGCATAAGGAGCTGGGGAAATCCCTTTGCACTGAAGGAAGAGAGAGAAACCAGATTTCCACCGGTACTCCGTTTGAGGACTTGGGCTTTCGCCTCTGAGTAATAACACACATTGCTCACTCGCAGATCTTATTCTCAGGTCCCAGAGCAACACGGCACTGTAGTTTCATTGTTACCGGAGGCCTGTAGGCCATTTGCCTGTAGATCAAACCCTACAGTTGCCCACCAAACAAAGTGTCGGCGTGTGATGGATTGATCTGAATTTTCTCCCGTTGGAGGAAAGTTATCAGGGAACGGTCATCGCTCTCCCTAAGTGTTCTCACGACTGAAAGCTTCTCTCAGCTAATTGATTTGTGTTGGCAATTCCTCTTCAGACTCCTCCATCTCAGAGAACAGGCATAACTGACATGTTTGTCAGTTATTTTGAAAAATGGACAACGGTCTCAAGTTACTCCCTATTATTCACGTGTTAAGCTCCTGTTTGGACGTCTCCGCCATTTCGGGCTTTAGGAACAGCTGTACAGTATTTTTTCTTTTTTAAAAACATCGACCTCCGGCGAACAGAACGACGTACAGCCCCTAGCCACTCTGGTTTCACACCTGGTCTGGACTCATACTGGTTTCACACCTGGTCTGAACTCATACTGGTTTCACACCTGGTCTGAACTCATACGTCCCTAATCCCACCATCCTGAATTTAATCTGCATTAGTATACTGTGGAATTTTCCTCTTGAGGGTGCAGTAGCACTGTAGCACTGTAGCAGCAGAACACTGAGCATGTGAAAAGTGGAAGTTAAGATGAGATAAGACATTCCTTTATTGATCCCCTTGGGGAAATTCGGGCATCATAGCAGCACGGGGGAGGTGGGAGGGGAGGTACAGGTATGGGCAGGGTAATAGTAGAAAGACATAAATTATAGGAAATCAAATTTGATCTGAATATATAAATATGAGGTGTAAAACAGTGTAAAGGTGCAGATGAGGGTCTGTATCGGTTATATTATATGTTACAATAACTACGGCAAGAATACTTCTATGATAGCTGCACCTTACTGTTCCTATATCACAGTTCCAGCTAAAAAACAGTAACAATAGTGAACACATATAGTGGATAATATAGTAATAGAATATACACAGTGAGTGCGTATTCTGTACCAGTACAGTACGGTTCAGTTCCCTGGGGTTTGGCGTGGGGTGGTTGTTTATGCCAGTGATGAGTTGAGGAAAGCGACTGGTCATAGTGCAGCGTTCTCCGTCCACGCCGTTATCCATCACCTCAAGGGCTTCCCAAAAGGAAGGGCCATTTTCCCATCATTCCTCCGTCAGCGAGGCCATTACACTCCACATTAATGGACCAAATGGACTGACGGCTGGCGCTCTCTCTCTCTCCTGTTCTCTCCCTTCTTCCTCACACTCCCTTGCTTTACTGCTGTCTCTCTAATTACTCATTTCCTATTTGATTCTCTCTCTCTCTCTCTCTCTCTCTCTCTCTCTCTCTCTCTCTCTCTCTCTCTCTCTCTCTCTCTCTTTCCCCCTTTATACCTGGTCTTCCCATTTCTCATCCTGTCTCTCTCTCCCTCCCTCTCCCTGTCTCTCTTTCCCTCTCTCTCCCTGTCTCTCTCTATCTCTCCCTATCTCTCTCTCCCTCTCCCTTCCACCTCTCTCTCTCTCCCTCCCTCTCCCTTCCACCTCTCTCTCTCCCTCTCTCTCTCCCCCTCTCTTCCTCTCTCTCTCCCCCTCCCCCCTATCTTTCTCTATTCCTCTCTCTTCCCCCCCCCCCCTCTCTCTCCCCCCCCCCCATTTCTCGTTTTTTTCCCAGTCCTGTTTTCAACATTTCTTTTCAGCCCGTCTATAAATCACTTGTCGTTATGTATATCGCTGCGTCGTGCCTTGGCCCCCCGACGCTACACGCAGCATGTGATATGATTTGCCCCTATAAGTCCACCCTCATGCGGAGCGGAGATACTGAGGCATGTCAGTACCTTCGTCAAGTCACACACCATTCAGCTGCAGTTTGAGTTTTCCAGCCGGGCTCTGGACTTCTTTTTTTATTCTCTTCTCTGTTTAATGCGAGAGAATGGAATTAAGTTGGTGTATTACAGTCTCCAGGTCTTCTGGCCAGGCACATTGTTTTCCTTGGCCACCGCTCTTCAAGTCTGGCAGAATGGGACCCCCCTCCCCTTTTCCTTTTTTTCCCATGTCTATAAATGGGTTCTTTTCATGAATCCGTAAGGGAATGCTTGATTTTGAAGGGATTTAAGAGGATACTGCACTGTACCCAGTCAGGGGCCCCTTAGATTTGCACTATATATTCACACAGTCCATCATCTTGATGCTAATACAGAGTGTCGGAGCCCGCGCTGTACGTGTATCGCCATGGTATTTATCAGAGTCGGCTCACCGAAAGCACTAAAGACAGGAACAACTGGAGTGGTGATGAGAGGAGGTTAGCCGATTACTTCCTGTCTCTGAGTGAGAGAGAGAAAGAGTTGATCCCTCTCCCTGATCCTCAAACGCTGATGCTCTCGCTAACTCTTTCCCCAAGGAGCACATGTGCTCCTAAATGAAAAAATGTAGGAGCACACAAAGAAATTTAGGAGCACTGTGAACATTTTTCAAGTAACACAGTTTATTACATTTATTTAAATTTATTTTTATCAAATCATTTTATTTTCCTTTTTTTACATGAAATATAAAACAACACAAGACACCACACAATACAGTAGTAATAATAATAATAATAGACATGACTTCACAGGACAATAATAACATTAACAATAACAATAATGACAGTAGAAACACAAAAATAATAAATATAGTAAAAATCTAATACAATATATATATATATATATTTATTATTACAGACACCACAAAAGACATTTCCTCCCCCACTCCCGCCCCCCACCCCAGGACCCCCGGACCCCCCAGGACCAACACCCGGATCCCGCTCAGCCGCTATATGGTGGTCTTAACCTTCTCGGCCGCTGCGACCCACAGCTCAATGCTGGCCTGCCCCACTCCAATCACATGTGCAGTAGAGATTTCCATATAAATAACATCTAATAGTGTCAGAGAACAATTAATCATTGTGAGTTTCTCAGGTTCCTTCCACCTCATGGCTATCAGCTTCTTGGCTGCTGTAACGCCCGCCAGAATGATTATTTTCTGTTGTATGGATGCTGGTAGTAATGATATATAGTTTAGAAGAAGTGTTGCTGTAAGTGGGATTGTTATGTTACATATGTTTGAATGCTTAGTTGTGGATTTCCAAAAACAAGCTACTGGTGGGAAATCCCAAAACATGTGCATATAAGTGCCAGTGGCCCTCAGAGAGCACAAAGTTCACAGAGAGTCGGTCACCATTCCCATAGCAAACAGTTTCCTAGGTGTGAGATACATCCTATGAATATAATTTAAATGTATTTGCTGGTGATTAGGGTTGCAGGAGGCTAATGTGATGTTAGTCCAAACACCATCCCAGTCAAACTCTGTACAAATCTGAGACAAACCCTCTTGAGGTAGTCCTGTCTCCGATAAGCCCAACAAAAGGCTGTGGGTGCAACGCTTGAGCCCACGGCATGCCATGAGCCTTGAGCGCCGATCTTAGTTGCAAATAGAGGAAGAATGATTTGCCGGGTAGATCATAAAACTCTTTTAGGTCCTGAAATGCTCGAAGGACATTTTTATCATATATATCCTCCAGAGTATGAACTCCCCTCCTCTCCCATTGACAAATATTAACAGGTTTGTGCCCAACAAGTAGTTGTTGGTTAGGACAAATTGGAGAGCCGAGGTGCCATGGGCATTTGACAGCACAAGACTTCTGTACATTACGCCATGTTTGAATCACGTGGGATATGATCAGTCCATATCGTAATTGGCATTTTGATATAGGGGTATTGGAGTATACTACATCCTGTAATCTTTATGGTGAGACCGCTGCTGCTTCTAAGGAGCGCCAAGACACAGCAATTTAAGGGTCAAACCAGCTTATCAGGGGTCTCAGCGAGAAGGACCAGAAGTACAACTTAAAATCTGGGATTGCCAAGCCCCCATCCTGTTTCCTATGTTGAGTGGTAGTTATTTTGATTATCTGGCATTTGTTATTCCAAATAAATGTAGATATCATAGATTGTGTCTTACGCCAGTGGTCTATTGGAGTAGGCAGGGGGAGCATCAAGCTAACAAAATGTATCCTAGGTAGTATGTTCATTTTGATTATGGATGCTCGGGCCTGTAATGAGTTAGGAAGGCTTGGCCATCTGTTTAGATCTTGGTATATTTTATTATATGTACCTGTGTAGTTATATTTAGTTGTCTGATTTAGTGTGGGAAAAATCTCTATGCACCGCTTTGGCCAACTCATTAAGAGGTAGACAAGCTGATTTGGGCAGGTTCATTTTGAAGCCTGATCATTTACAGAAGTAAGATAAGATATTCCTTTATTGATCCCCTTGGGGAAATTCAGGCATCATAGCAGCATGGGGGGAGGGGGGGGGGGTACAGGTAGTAAAACAACAACACAGTGTACAGGTAGTAAAAACAACACAGGCAGTGTAAACAATTTGGTCAATATGGTCAATATAATTTACTATCTGACTAGCTGAAGAAATATTCACATTATTCACAGTGTCACATAAGGTGCAGTATGCATAAGGTAGTGTTATAATTTACTATCTACTGAGTATACATTATTCACAGTATCACGGTATCCACTGAAATATACATTATTCACAGTATCACAGTATCCACATAAGGTGCAGTAAGCCTAAGGTAGTGTAGGTTGTCCTCCTTGGGTTCCTATAAGTCCCAGGTCAATGTCTGGTAGCAGTCGCTGTTGCTGCCCCCTGTTGTGGAGCCTGGAGGCTGCTAGTCGCTGCCCACTGTTGTGGAGCCTGATGGCCGCTGGTATAAAGGACTGTCCGAGGCGGTTAGTTGAGTGTCGTGGGGGAATGAGTCTGTGGCTGAACGAGCTTCTCATCTTGACTAGCTCGTCGTAGAGGGGGTGGTAGGGGTTCTCCATGATGGCAGCCAGCTTCCTTATCATCCCCCTCTCTGCCATCACCTCAAGTCTAGGTAGCGCGACTCCCACCACGGAGCTAGCCTTTTTCACCAGCTTGTTGAGCTTGTTGGTGTCCCTTGAGTTGATGTAGCCTCCCCAGCATGCCACAGCATAGAAGAGGATGCTGGTCATCAATTAAGTAACTTTGTGGCTGATTGGGTGGGGTCTTTCATAAAAATGTGTAAGTCATTGATTATTATAGGGGCAATTTCTTCTGTTTGCCTAATAAATTGGGCTAATGGTTCGAGGGAAAGCGTGAATAGTCCAGGGCTCAGAGGACAACCCTGCCTAGAAGTCCTAGAGACCGGGAAGTGTTAGGAATCCAGGTAAGAATGTTGAGTTCAAGTATGGCATGGAAGAATGGAGACGGAGAGGGTGCTGCTCTTCTCGAATATGTGTTATTTTTATTATCAGAAACACTTTGAGCGATAACAATACTTTGCAAGGTAAAGCAGGTAGTAGTAATAAGGAAGGAAACTTAAATAGACAACTTATATAACAAGAGAGAAAAGGGCGGTGAGAGATCCGACTTATCGACCTTAAGCAAAGATAACTTAAATCATGATAACGGGCGAGATATCCGACTTCTGCCTGTGGACGGCTGTTCCCAGTAACACTGCTGAAGAACCGACAGAAAGAGAGCGGCAAAGTATTACTATAAAGGCCTCAGTACAGCTAGCAGACCCAATCAGCACCAGTGACACAAACAAGGGCAGGTGACAACAATCAGGTAATTACTGAGACAGCACGTGACGACAATCAAGGTAATACAGAGACAGAGTGAGAATTCCAAGATGGCAGTAGGGCCTCCAGTCCTGAATAGGGAGAGAAGCCTAGACGTTACAGGGAAGAGTGTGGAGCATAATTTGCCTGTCATTATCATTGCTGACGGTGAGGCATAGAGCACTTTAATCATGTGTATAAATTCCTTTCCAAGTCCCATAGCCCCCAGTACCATCCAAAGATATGACCATTCTAGTCTATCGAATGCCTTCATGGCATCTAAAGACAGAACTGTGGCCGGAGTTATATTGTCGTTACTGTTGTCAATTACATGTAATAGTCTCCTGAGATTATCTGCGGCTAAGCATCCCTGAATAAATCCAGTTTGATCACAGTGTACTAGCACCGTCATATACTTCTGCAGACTACGGGCTAGTACTTTGGCAAACAATTTAAGATCGGCCCAGAGAAGACACAGAACAGCTGCCACAGTCATTAGGGTCCTTGTCCTTTTTGAGTAGTAAAGAGTGTTGACATTTTTTTATCCTATGCAATAGGGGTGGGACGATACATCGATCCAGATCGATACATCGATGTAATTATCAACGATCGAATCGGATCGATGCGATGTAATAAGATCGATTCATATCGATACTCTTATTTTGAAAATCCTGTGGCGAGTCTCATAACTGATTGTGTTAAATGGGCATATGATATCATCTCATATCGATCGCAGGCACCTGAATCTAATCGTATCGTATTGTATCGTGAGAGACTTTGTGATATCGGCAAATATCGTATCGTTGTCCAAAGAATCGATATCGTATCGTATCATGATGAAACTGGTGATTCCCACCCCTACTATGCAACTGGTTGACTGCCGCGTCACATTATTTACGCTTTCTAATCATACTGGCTGGTTAAGTAATGCATTGCATATTATGATACTATTTGATTAACGTTATGCAACTGGTTGACCGCCGTGTCACATTATTTACGCTTTCTAATCATACTGGCTGGTTAAGTAATGCATTGCATATTATGATACTATTTGATTATGCAACTGGTTGACCGCCGTGTCACATTATTTACGCTTTCTAATCATACTGGTTAAGTAATGCATATTATGATACTATTTGATTGTAACTAAATGTAAGATATAATCAATAAACGTTACGTGTAATGCATTACGAGCATGTGGCTTGGTTTGGGCAGAGGGAGTAATGTCACATAATTGGCCCTACCTATTCCAAATGTGTTCCGTGGTCCACATGTCATTTTTTGTTAGTTTGCAAATAGTTTTTATTCTATTTTATTTTATCTGAGAATATGTAGGCCTAAATCTGAAGAAGATTATTTGTGTTCGTGTTGCCCCAACGAACGTAGGCTAGCGTAATATATATATATATATTTTTTTATCGACAGGACTTATTTTATTTGGAATATAATGTATACGCAAAAGTAGCCTAGTTTTCAATTAAAATATTATAAATCTACATGCCAGATGATGTCATTCTTTATATAGCCTGCCTATCAATTGTTTTTAAGCTCAATAAACTCTGACCGGAATTTCTCCCATTTGTTCGGGAGATTGAAATCTTCCAGGACACGGAGACCGGCAACAATTTTTTTAACGGAAACCCTGGTATGTGTGCATACTAAGGGACTAATGTGCAATAGCACATACCACCAAAATCACACATTGGTCCATGCCTACTAGACACAAAGGATATCGGTTGTCCAGCTGCTTTTGTATGTTGTAGTGCTGTCACAATACCAACATTTTGACTTTGATACCGATAGGAAAGGTAATGGAATATATTATTAGATGACAGAACATGGACAGTTCTTTATATTGATATACCGATATTGTCCAACTCTTAATTTCCGATACCGATATCAACCGATACCGATATATGTGGGGTTTCCCACCCCCCCAAAAACGGAATAATTTCAGGTAATTAACATTACATATCTCTTGTCATGGAATTAACATAACATTATGCATACTTTTGACAACAAATAAAATAAGAATTTGTTCTTACTTGCTTGCCTGGGTAAATAAAGGTTAAATAAATGTACAACAAATAAAAATTAAATCTTTTGAAAACCGATACCGATCATTTCCAATATTACATTTTAATGCCATTATCGGCCGATAATATTGGTAGGCCGATAATATCGGACATCCCTAATTAATAGTTTAAATAAATATATATATATGTAACAGATGGTACCGCAAGGCGCAGTCACGATGGACTCCAAGTGTTGTGAAGTGACTGTGGCGAGTAGCGGTACTGCGAGTTAAACTCACTCTCCCTTAAAAGACACATAGACACGTTGCCAAGAAGTTCACCTCTTGGTATAGCGGTCTGTGCTGTCGCCCGTGGTGAGCCAGACCCGGGTTCGAAACAAACACAACCCAAAAAAGGTGACGATATCACAACCGTTACATATATAAAGTGTAAAGTGCAGAGTTCCAGTAAAGACCTCCGGCATGGATCCTTGTGGACGCGTGATAAGGGACACTCGGTGAGCTGTTGCCATTCTGATTTCTGTTTTTGTTTTTAAATTTAAAATTAGAGGTCTAAACTAGAACATGGTGCCTGTCAGAGCTATTTGTTTTGTGTATATTTTGTGTACTGTGTGCTTGGTAGACTGGCAATGGTTTTTTCTATAGTTTCTCAATCTTGGTACGTCCTGAATGTATTAGGCGGGGATTAGGCTTGTGCCCGAACTTAAGGCGAGGTGCAAGGGCTACCACGAGTATAATAAAAGATGTTGAGTTCAAGTCTGCATCCCGAAGAAGAGGGGTGGGGCTTTTTTGGGCTTCAAAATTATATATATATATATAGCGCTAGTTTCGCTCTGCATGCTCTGTATTTGCTTTTCACAAAGGAGCAGGAATTGGGACTGTGCTGTGGGACTGTATAGGGCTGTTAGCAGAGGGAGACAGCTGTGTCCTGGTCCTGAGAGAGGATTTTTTTGGGGGTTTTAAAAGGTCCTTTGGAACGCTGTGAATAGGTGATCCTGCCGTAAAAGGAACAAGAGACAGTAAGTTTCACAGGGGTTGATTATCTTAATTATTTTACCTGGTCAATCTGCAGTGTTTTCTAAGGAAAACTAGGGTATGAGGGTACTAAACTGCCCTGCTCGTTGGAGCTGAGTTGACGGTATAGATGACCAGGAGTGGACCCTTTCTACCATTTTAGTGTGTAACTGTCTATTGTAATGTGTGTATCGAGAAGACTGTCATGTTTTTGAACTGTGGATACCGAACAGAGGTTAAGATGACTTTGAACTGTTGAACAGTAATTCAGAACAATTTTATTGCACTGTAAATGTTACAGGTACCAGGATATGGCACCTGATAGCAGATATATGTTCAACCTATGAAACAGGTTGTAGTTAGTCATTTGACAAAGGAAGGTGCAGACACGATGTTACTGACTCTGGGTCCTCCCGTTGTCTTTCAACAACGTTTATTTATTCCACAGAATAATCAATCAATCATTGTATCATCATTGTATCATCATTGTATCATCATTGTATCATCATTGTATCATAATTCAGTTCAATTAGTTACATTACTTTAATACATTCAATTATAATCCCATTCTTGTTATTAATTCAAAAGCATATTCATCATTGCAACACACATTCTACCCTTTTAGGATACCCTGGTTCACTTCAATAGCATTTTCCTTTTAAATGTAGTTATCCAGTATTATATACTGTACATTGTAATTACTTATGTCTTTATACATATTTGGCGTCTTAAGTATAAGCATGTGAGAAGAGAAACATTCTCCTGTTAACCTCTGTCTAGACATGTCTAGGCATGTTGGAAGAGACCATTGTATGTCTTCTTTTAAACAACACTGTCATTCATTGTCTGTCAAACAATTCCTTAAATCACCAATAAGTGTTACCTTTATCATCAGTCATTTATCATCAGTCATATCCACTATTCTCTAGTATACAGAAATACCTCAACACCTCAGTGTTACCCATATTTGTGTTCCGGTTCAAGTTCTATTGAAACTCAAATGTGCAATGAAAGTGCATTTATATATCTATATATGTATCGGGCCATTTTCAACCCTACTAGGAATTTGCTAAACCGTGACCATGGTATAACTCAAGGGAATAGATTTATATTTACATTTAACGGAGGGCGCAATAGAGATAGAGAGAGAGAGAGAGAGAGAGAGAGAGAGAGAGAGAGAGAGAGAGAGAGAGAGAGAGAGAGAGAGCATGTGGTACCGCTCCGGTGTTTAGCCGGGGAAGGAATCAACTTAACGGATCTGCCGAGGAGCGACTACACCTCCCCTCAGGTAAGCTCAGGGTTCGGGGAATCTGCGGGCGTTACCTGTGACATCTTCACTGATCCGTCTCCACTTCTCTGCCTGGGAGCTGTTCCGAGGGCCATAGGAGATGACGCCGGGCGATCCGAGTGCGGAGGAGACGGTGAAGCAGGGAACAACAATGGGAGGAGAGGCGACTTCGAGCGGTTTGAGGAAGCTGGAGCTACCGTTAAATCGCTACCTGACGCGGGCAGTGAAGAAAGACGGGGCAGGGAGGAGCAGCGGGGCCCAACAGTACAGACCAGACAGCGCAACAGATCATCAGCGGCGTCGGAACGGATGGCAGGGGGGTTTAACGTCCCACCGCCACCAACAACACCAGTAACAACACCAGACCCAACAACAACAGAGGAAAAGGCAAGACAGAACACTAAAGCAGACATTTTAGACATTTGTAAATCAAAGGGACTACATGTCATTCATATAAATGTAAGAAGTCTAATCAACAAAATCCATCAAGTCAGGCAGCTGGTACTGGGCAGCAAGGCAGGAATACTCTGCATATCCGAGTCCTGGCTGGACTCTTCCATATCAGACGGGGAGATATAAATAGAGAACTATTCAGTAATTAGAAAGGATAGAAACAGGAGGGGAGGGGGTGTGTGTATGTTTATTAGGGCAGATATTGTTTTTAATTTAAGAGCTGATCTCAACGAGGATGATCTTGAAGCAGTGTGGGTAGGGCTGGGCGATATGGCCTAAATATGATATCACGATATTTTCTGACCTTTCGGCGATACACGATACGCATCACGATGTTTTTCTTTTTTTCCCCCAAACAATTCATTATGAGGCTTACCAAGACAGTATTTGAGTTTGCAAGCTAACATTAAAGACAAAATAAAATACCCATGCATTTAGCATTTTTATATTATATATTAGATTTAGATTATTGGATTATTAGATTATATATTGCATATATTTAGCAATGAGATATTATATGATTTAGATACGAAATATGATGAATTGAAAATGGGGGACCCTGATGTAAACAAGACGAAAGTCTTTCTCTGGTCTGCATCCTCCAGTCCACTGTTGACTGTTGTTGTATTGAGCTGTACTGTATTGTACCTATGCTGCAATCTGTTAATAACGTTTATATTCATTCAGTCGGCAAACAGAATCAGTTTGATTGACAGTCGCGTCTGCCAATTACGTCACATCGCTTGCACCCGCCCTGCTGTTCTTAGCACCAATCGGCAAGCGCGTATTAATTTTTTACTTCCGCTATTGGAGAGCTCAATGAAAACAACAATGGCAGCGGTAGCTCGCCGCGGCCGACTTTTACCTTTTAGCTCTGCAGAATGACTAAACGACTGGAGGCATAATGATTTTACTGCAACGGATGTTATAATAAAAGCATTTCCATACATCTGTCTGATTGAAAACGTTATTAACAGACCGCAGAATGGGCACAACGGAGTCAGCACGGGCTGAGATATGAACGGCTAATGCTTGCTATATCTAGGTCGACCTCGGTCGTTGCTATGTAAATACGCTGATGTTATTGAAAGTGTAACTATATAACGTCAATGCCACAAAACGAATGCCTTTGTTATCATAAGTAGTAACTTTTGATGCAGTAGTGTGTGTGTGGGGCGGCGCTGTTCAAAAGTGTCAACGTGTGGACCAGATTGACGCAACACAAGCCTCTTGGGCAAAACATCACGATATCCACGATACGTTTAAAAAGTGTATCGTTAATGAACTGTACCCGATATTTATATAATATCGTCATATCGCCCAGCCCTAAGTGTGGGCAGATATTTTATTTCCCAAAAGCAAGCCAATATTGGTAGGAGTGTGCTATCGACCACCAGAGCAGAACGATTTTGTAACCAAACTGGAAAATCTGTGCTCCAAACACAACGACTTTGTGTCTGGTGAAGCCATAATTACTGGGGATTTTAATATTGATGTATCAAGGCGTGGCCACCCCTTGAACGAAGCCTTTCAGGACCTTTGCTCCAACCACAATTTTAAACAACTAATTGATAGACCCACACGAATAACAAACTCTTCCAGTTCCACCATTGACCTGATATTAGTGACTGACAAACCTAAGATAGCCAACAGTGGGGTAATACATTGTGGAATCAGTGATCACTCAATTACATTCTGTACACGAAAGATGGTGAAGGCAGCTATTGGCCACCACAACACTGTCAAGATAAGGTCAATGAAAAATTACAACAGCGAAGCTCTAAAAAGCAGACTCAATTCCATGGATTGGACACCAGTATATCGTAGTATGAACGTAGATAAAGCCTGGGGTCATTTTAAATCTTTGTTTCTGACGGCAATTAATGAAAGTGCACCAGAAAAAACAATGAGAACGAAAATCAGACAAGAGCCCTGGATGAACCCAGAGATCCTGGCAGCTATAAAGTCCAGACACGACACATTTTCGAAATTCAGTAAAAACAGGGTTGAACAGGTTTATGAGGAGTTCAAGAAGAAAAGAAATGAGGTCACAGGAATGATCAAGAAAGCCAAGGCTGAATATTTTAATGACAAAATTATTGAGAATAAATCAAATCCACAAAAATTATGGAAGTGCTTAAAGCAAACAGGGTATGGAAACAAGCTCAGGACAAAAGCTAAAAACATGATTCTAGACATAGGAGGCACAGTGATTACAGGCAATAAGAACATAGCTAATTGTCTAAATACGTTTTTTAACACCATAGCGAATACCCTAGTTAAGAGACTGCCAAGTACAACTGACATGTATGGGGAAAAACAGGTAGGGGAGTACTACAAACAGAAAGGTATCCAGACAGATTCCTTCTCCTTTGCGAGTGTGACTGAGGACACAGTTTTGAAAAAACTGAGGGCGCTCAATCCTAACAAGGCAACAGGACAGGACAAGATACCTGCTAGATTTCTTAGGGATGCAGCAGAGTCCATCGCCTCCGGCTTAACACACATTGTAAATCTATCTATCGGTCAAGGACAGTTTCCCTATGAGCTCAAACAAGCCAGAGTCATTCCGCTTTACAAAAAAGGCAATAAATTAGACCCCGGGAACTATAGGCCTCATGTGTCGATTCTTAGTGCGATATCCAAAGTCATAGAAAGGATCATTAATGATCAAATAAACGAATACCTCTCTACAAACAACCTGTTGTACGAGCTCCAGTCTGGATTTAGAACATCATATTCCACAGACACATGTTTATTATATCTGACAGACCAAATTAGAACAGAGGTGGACAAAGGTCAATTCTGTGGGATGGTTTTAAAGCCTTCGACACTGTTAACCACGACATACTTTTATATAAACTGAAGGCTATGGGTTTTAACAGTATATCCTTAAGGTGGATGGAGTCTTATCTGAGAGGCAGGAAACAAGTAGTGGAAATTAATGGGACCATATCCTCCTCACTCCAACAGACGTGCGGGGTGCCGCAAGGAAGTATTTTAGGACCACTTTTATTTCTTTTATATGTCAATGACATGAAAACTGCATGTGATTGTAAACTGTTTTTATTTGCGGACGATGCTGCACTCATGGTCTCCCATCAGGACAAAAGAGAAGTAGAGAGGTCACTCAGTCTAGAGCTTATCAAGATCAGTCATTGGCTGGTCGAAAACAGGTTATCCCTACACCTGGGTAAAACCGAAGCTATCCTTTTTGGCTCGGCCATACGACTTAAGAGGTCTCCTGGGTTCAAGGTAGTGGTAGGAGATATCGAGGTAACAGCAAAGGAGGAAGTCACATACTTAGGATGTATTTTGGACAACACCTTATCAGGGGTGAGCATGGCACAAAAGGTGGTCACAAAGATCAATCAGAGAATAAAATTTCTCGGTAGAGTGTCCACCTATATTAACAGGTCAGCAATGGAAGTCCTGGCAGGGGCACTGATCCAATGTCATTATGACTATGCATGCTCCTCCTTGTACACTGGAATCACAGTAGCACTGAAAGGTAGGCTACAGACAGCTCAGAACAAATGAGTTAGAATGATTTTAAAACTCCATCCCAGGACTCACCTTACACAGACACATTTTAACAGCCTCAAATGGCTCAGGGTTGAGGAGAGGGTCTCTCAAATAAAACTCAACATAACACATAGGATACTCGGGAATACTGTCCCTCAGTACCTCAGTGGATATTTTAACATGGTAAGGGATGTACACGGACACGCCACCAGGGGGAGCCCTACAGACATCGTCCCAGTGAGATGCAATAGGAAAATAGGCCAAAACGCATTCCTATATTCAGCAGCAGTACAATGGAATAGCCTACCAATGGAGTTGAAGACCATAAGCCCCTTCTCCACTTTTAAATTAGCTATAAAGAGGTGGATCATAAGTAGCAGAAGCTGGGAGTAGTGAATATGTGTTGTTCCTTTTTTATTCTTTTATTGTCTATAAAATGGAATATTATTGTATGTATTTTATTGTTTTTATACCACACATCCTGACATACAGACACTACAAACACCCACGTCCACACACCAGTACATAAATCCACTGACACCAATGATGAAGGACCACAATGGAAACAAGCCTATGGCTTTATTGTGTTTTATGAAATCCTATTGGTAAATGGAGAAAATGTATACCTGTTTCATATTGTGATCAAATGTATATGTGTGATTTCCATTCTAAACCAATACATCTATTCAATCAATTCAATCAATCAAAGCCACCTCCCAGGTAGTGTAAGCTAAAGTAATTTCCCTCTAACCTTCTTGTACACAATATACACATTTACTACACAGCAATTCAACCCAAAACAGTATGTATTTCAAAACATAAACCTTTATAATCCCCTTGGAGATACTTAACTCCGACACGTTAGTGATTAAATGGACAATTGTATTTCAACACTCTATTTAAATGTACCACGAGACATGGCGCCATCAATAGACGGGCTGCTTCTCAACCACGTTACTTGTCGTCTTAAACTTCTTAAACTTGACTCAAACATCGACAATAGTTACTTCATTTGAACCCTCGACATTGCATGTATCCTTGTTAACCTTTATGTGTGTTTTGTAGTATATTACCCACCTATGAAACAGGTTGTAGTTAGTCATTTGACAAAGGAAGGTGCAGACACGATGTTACTGACTCTGGGTCCTCCCGGTTGTGAGACTGAGGTCGCCTCGTGCGTCCCTAAACACAAAGTACGGTTCCCTGGAAGGCGAAGCCACTAAACACCAGTTGGCCACCTATTGACCAAATTATGTTAATGTCTCCCATTACATATAAATTATTGTTCTACCTTGTTTCTGATGGAGGTAATCCTGTACCAATATGTTCACACTGTTTTGACACATAATCTAAACATATTAACGTGATACCACTTCTAGTGGGCATCACATAAACACTATGAATGTGATTTGAATGAAAGAAATGTGATAACGGGCAACATTTTTTAAAGCGTGGCTGAAAAAAAAATAGAATGGTTATTGAGATATACAGAGCTCAGCTGGCACTCACATCTCTCTCCTTTGTCTCTTCTCTCCCACGTACAACTATGTACCCCTCTCCTTTGTGGTTTCTCAGGGGGGTCCTCCATCTCTGTTCCAAACCAATGCCCGCCGGCCCTACTAACCACTGCCCCAGTGAGAGGAAGCTGTGCCCGGCTGACCCCAGCTAACTCCACTGCTCCAGAGAAGCATATGCCTACCAGCCTGCTCTACTCTGCAGCGAGACACAACCTACACAGCTATGAGCTACAGCTAGGACCATCAGACACTGCCCAACAGCTGACCACAGCTGGCCTACTGCTCGAACTAGAAGGCAGAAAGCTGTTCAGCTTGCTCCACTCTGTTACTACCAGCTAATACCACTGCTAACAGCTGGCCCGTCACTGGCCGAAGATAAAGAACTAAGAGACAGTTCAATCCTAACTGCGATTCACCAGCAGGCTTTTAAAAGACAGTTAGCCTGTTTCAGTTGTGAATCGAACCAGGGACAGTGCGAGAGAACAGACCATCTGGGACGACCGAGGGAACCATCTGACTGGATCGGCCCGGGGGTGTTTGATGGCGGAGAAGGGAGGGCCTACCTGAGATTCAACAAATGAGACAAGTTTAAACACACGCTACAGATGTGCATTTCATTGTTTTGTGTGATTATGTTTCATTCTTGTATACATTCAAAGTCAAGTGTTTCCTGTTTTTGTTTTTTGTTTGATCTGCTCTGCTCTTAGATGAGCAGCCCTGCATCTATCTCATAAAAATGTATTGATATTAGTCATTTAAGCAAACCTTCAGACATTTCTAAAGGTGCAGTAGGTAATTTTTATTATCTTTTTCTTTTCTCACCCTGACGTTTGTTTTGGGAATGCTGCGTTCAAAACAATTCCAAACACTCTCATAGCAGAGAAAGTGTTTTCAAGGTTGTTTTGTTTTTTGCCTTTTGTTATTGTTTCTGCAAGATACTCTCCTGGGTTTTTCTTGTGATTCTTTCGCAGCTTGGTGATTGGAGAAATCTATATTCTGCATCTCGACCGCCCGGAGCCTGGACACTGTGTTCCCGACCACATTTATATGTGGACTAATGTCTCCCTCTAGGGGTTGGTTGATGTAATAAAGTTATTCTTCCTCTGATCAATAAAGTTATGTTTTTGCAGGTTGATATTAGAGACAGTAGTCTACCCGTATTCTGCATGTTTAATTATAGGTTAAAGTCTTTTTTTTTTTTTTTTTTTTTGTTAATAGCGCTTAGGGGTTAAGTAAGGGATAATGTATAGCTACGAGGTCATTGTCGCAAAATAATTGACCGACACGGAGTTTAAAATACAGAGGCGCCGCGCCGAGGTGTTTTAAACGTCAGTGAAGGTCAATTATTTTGCGACAATGATCGAGTATAGCTATACATTATCCTGCTTATTACATGGCTAACTTACTAACAATATACCTAATTCATTTTACATCGACAAGACGAGATCAAATGCAGACGCAGTTCTGTTCTGGTTCCGCTGTCATTGTCACACACACTCCGCTGTCAGTGCAGCCAGCAGGTGTGTCTGATTGGCTGGACTGATGCAGTGTGTCAGTGGCCTTGATTGCGAACAGCTGCGCACAGCGGTCATTATTGTTCGGCAGAGGTCCGTTATTGAGTAATAACGGACCTCTGACGAGCGCTATTGACCAATCACAAGCAAGCATTTCGGCGTATGTGAAAACGCCATGTAATAAAGAATGATAATATTTTATTTTTAGTTGTTATGATAAGTGATTATGTAATCTATATTATCAAACAGGGTGGAGTGTGGTGGAATATATTATCATGTCATTATAGATCTGTGTTGAGATATCATTTTATCATTTTACAGCTTGACTGGTTCACTGTGACCAGCTATGTAATGTGTGTGTGTCTCTTTAAGAGACTCCAAGGTAATCTCCCCAGCCAGCCAAAGCAAGGTTATTATTACTTCCCGTAACTGGGAACCATTTTTATTTACTTTCATCATATCTGATGTATAATGTTACGTCTTGCAAGTGTGTATTAAACTATGTTCTGCCCAAACCTCTTGGTCACTTTATGGCCAGACGCTTATGTGTGAACATGATGTATCTGTCTGTAAACTGTCCTTTCATTGTGGCCACGTGAAATAAACTTTTCTATTATTAATAATGACTCAGAATGATTTATAAAACGGCCCATCGTTTTGTCCTTTAATATTTCCCATTACAATACTTTTGACAATAAATAAAATAAGAATTTGTTCTTACTTGCTTGCCTGGGTAAATAAAGGTTAAATAAATGTACAACAAATAAAAATAAAATCTTTTAAAAACAGATACCGATCATTTTCGGTAGGCCGATAATATCGGACATCCCTAATTAATAGTTTAAATAAATATATATATATGTAACAGATGGTACCGCGAGGTGCAGTCACGATGGACTCCAAGTGTTGTGAAGTGACTGTGGCGAGTAGCGGTACTGCGAGTTAAACTCACTCTCCCTTAAAAGACACATAGACACGTTGCCAAGAAGTGAATTCACCTCTTGGTATAGCGGTCTGTGCTGTCGCCCGTGGTGCGCCAGACCCGGGTTCGAAACTCCCCTGGGGCATCGAAGTCAAACACAACCCAAAAAGGTGACGATATCACAACCGTTACATATATAAAGTGTAAAGTGCAGAGTTCCAGTAAAGACCAGGCAAATGCGAGTGAAATGGTCGCACTGTAGAGCCCTGCTATGTGGGGAAAAAAGTCAATGTTCAGTATTAGCTGCAAAATATGTTGATTGTTGTCAAACCCTAAGAGAACAAACCCTTTGTTCTCTTAGGGTTTGTTTCTGGGCTACATTACCTGATTGAAGGATTATTTCTGTAATCAAATTAGTTTTAGTTGATTCTTTTTTAGTTCTCATTAGTAATGTTTTAATATTTCCGATTACTTGTAATTGTTATTATTTGTATTGTAACGTTCATGCTTTCCAACGTTATAAGACGACTCTCGAGGCAGGTTGGTAGTTCTCAGTGCAGGTCTTTATTCACAACAGTTCTCCATTACAGGTTGCGGTATCACTCAGACTCATTGCTACCATTTCCCATGCCCCAGAGCGAGCGCACGCTGTGTGCCCCACCCTCTTATACCTTCCCCAGGTTAGCCCGTGCACTCTCGACTCTGTCAACCCGCGGCTGGCGCGTCCGCCAGCGCCGGGATGGCGGAGTGTTGAGTGACAGCTGAACGGACCCACCCGACCCAAATCCCAGGGTCGCTACACTACCTCCTCCCTATTAAATCTCTCGCCCCGAGAGATGAACCAAATTCACCCAACAGTCAACAAGATTACCCCCCCCCCCCCCCGCAGCAAAGCTAGGGCAGCAGCTAGCCACGCGACGCTTCCGGTGGCTATGGCCTAACCACCGGTTACGACGCCACGCTCCTGCTAGCCCGTGAGTGCTCTTATTGGTTACGGGCTGCAACCCTCTCAGTCAGGCCACAGGAGACGACAACCACCAATTACCCATAGTCCCATACAAATACCTTGGTTCCAGGTTGCCCGCGTCCTCCTGTTCCAGGCCGACAGAGAGACGCCCTCTCACAACAGAGACAGTCGCCTATCCACCGGTTACGATGCTAGGCGCAGCTAGCTACACGACGCTACCGGTGGCTACACCTAACCACCGGCCGACGCTACGCTAACTGCTAGCTCCACTCCAATACCCGCTAACCAGTACTCAAATCCCTGCAGTACCCAACACAATACCCCACACCTCAATGAAATCACCATTACAAGATTTTACTCTTTTCTTTTTTTTCATTCAGTATAACCCATTCATCCGTCATAGTCTCTGCCGCACCCCAGCGAAGGGTGAGGACACGCCGCTGTGTCCTGGTGAAGAGGGAGCACTCCCTGCCTCACCGCTGGCCCTGGGTCTTGTTCATCCGTCAGTCTCTGCCGTGCGCGCCAGAGAGTTCCATGTCCCCATGGCTCTGCACCATGCGGCAACGTCCCCCGGGTCCGGCCCTCCAGGTCGTCGGCCAACCCCACCGCGGCGGCTCCCCGGGTCCCTCGGGTCGCGTCTTCTCTGCCGGGCACCGCCATGCCCGTTGACATCCTGGGTCACCTCCGACCTCCACCCGGCGGGAACCGGGCCCCCGTGAACCGGCAATGGCCCGCCTCGGCCGGCATACAATTCTGCAAACTGCTCCTCCACACTCCATGTCCGTGTCACCCGACCGCTCCTCACGTCTTCCTCCTCTCTTTTTCCAATGCTACTGATGCTAACTGTAAGCTAAGCTAGGCTCACTAGCTGCCGACGTTAGCTCCCGTTAGCCCTCACTAGCCCACGTTAGCTCATTCTCCACCGACACGTTTAATGTCCATACTTCGCCTCAAATCCCACTTTTGACACCAATGTAACGTTCGTGCTTTCCAACGTTATAAGACGACTCTTGAGGCAGGTTGGTAGTTCTCAGTGCAGGTCTTTATTCACAACAGTTCTCCATTACAGGTTGCGGTATCACTCAGACTCATTGCTACCATTTCCCATGCCCCAGAGCGAGCGCACGCTGTGTGCCCTACCCTCTTATACCTTTCCCAGGTCAGCCCGTGCACTCTCGACTCTGTCAACCCACGGCTGGCGCGTCCGCCAGCGCCGGGATGGCGGAGTGTTGAGTGACAGCTGAACGGACCCACCCGACCCAAATCCCAGGGTCGCTACAGTATGTTAAACTTGCTTTGGCAATAAGTACTTTGGTATTGTATGCCAATAAAGCCTATTTATATTGATTTGATTTGAATTAGATTAGATGCAAATGTATGGTCATTATACAGCACAAGTACAGTACAACAAAAATAAGTTTGGCATCCAACCAGAGTGCCTTTTCCAGTGTTTAGCATTGTTTTCTAGCAATGTGGGGTTGTATCAATGGGGTCTGTGTCTCTAATTCTCATTTTGGCTCATCAGTCCAGTCTCGAGTTCATGAGATCCTCCCTCACTGAACTAAGCCATTCTGATTTGACTCGCTTGCTGACGTGAATAAGGCACTGGTTGTAGTCACCGCCCACAATCAACAATTCGCTCAACAACAGAGCGAGCGGAAATACTGACACTTCCTCAAACGGGTTGACGTGCGCGGGTGCCGACAGAGAGAATCAACAATTCGCTCAACAATGGAGCAGTGGGAATAATGCGGAAGCGGTCTCCCTGTCCCTGACTCTCTCTCTCTCTCCCTCTCTCTCTCTCCCTCTCTCTCTCCACGGTCCACCTGCATTTTACACACAATCGCAGTCGAGCCGCTCACACAGCGCACACGTGTGCACGGAGCGATGTATCCTCTCTCTCTCTCCCTCTCTCGCCCGTTCTCTCTCTCGCTCTCTCTCGTATACATGTATCACGCTGTGTGGGTGACTGTCACTCAAAGCGCTTATGGGCGGAGCCCAGCCCAAAACAGCTTGAAATCTTGAAGTGGAAAAATGCTGCTTTAGAGTACTTGATTAGAAATACAAAACAATGCATTTAAAAACAAATAAAACTTACAGATGTGTTCCATAGACTTGTGTAACATTGCCCAAATAGTGAAAGGAATAGCAAAACATGGGACCTTTAAAAATAAAAAATAAAAAATTGAAGAGAGAGAGAGAGAGAGAGAGAGAGATAACACAGAGGGTGGAAGAGACAGAGATAGAGAGACAGAGAGAGAGAGGACAGAGAGGGTGGAAGAGACAGAGAGAGATAGAGAGACATAGAGAGAGAGAATAGAGAGGGTTGAAGAGACAGAGAGAGAGAGAGAACAGAGAGGGTGGAAGAGACAGAGAGAGGAGAGAGAGACAGAGAGAGGACAGAGAGGGTGGAAGAGACAGAGAGAGATAGAGAGACATAGAGAGAGAGAATAGAGAGGGTTGAAGAGACAGAGAGAGAGAGAGAA
>NC_140174.1:31332124-31334624 GCF_963971535.1 Notolepis coatsorum | reverse complement strand
CTGAGGGGGGGGGGGGGGTTGTGTGGCCGCCTCCCACTCATTGCATTACCTACCATCGTAACATCATCCACTGGCGGAAAATATACCTTTATTACCGCCTCTCACTATAAGAGCAGATGGTTCACAACACGCCAACATTATCGGAAATGCACTTACCGTCTACAGTCAGACAAGAAGATAGATACCATGTCCTCTCTGTGCGTTCAGTACTAGGCTAGCTGGTCCATATCCACTTCCATTCATTTGTGCTAAGCTAGGCTAGCTTTTCTTGAGTGGCACGGAATTTGGCTCGCGCTATCAGAGAGCTATCAGCTACTGAAGCAAAACTAGCAACGTAGAGATAAAACTTTTTATTATTTTTAGATTTGTGTTTGTTGTTTTTTGAATGCACAATGACAAGGGGGGAGCATAAATGGATTTGGTGGTGGATTTACTCGCAAAGTATTTTTTTAATTTTTTCCCCTCCTTTTCCTCCGATTTTCTCCCATCCCAATGTTAGTCGTTATGCCAATTCCCAATCCCCTTCCTGGTCGCTGCACACTTACCCCCCACAGTCGGTCTGGGAGAGTGGAGGCTATCATGTGCTTCCTCCGACACACGTCTAGCCAATCAACCGCTTCTTTTCACCTGGCAGCGCGGACTCTCACTGAGAGGGCGTAGCGTGTGGAAGGATCACACTACCCCCCTTAGATCCTATCCGCGCTGAGCAGGCGCCCCGACCGAACTGTAGGAGTCGCTGTTTACAACGACCCGGACCCACCCCGCCAGCTTTCCCACCCTCTAATACAGCCAATTGTATTAGTGTGAACGGCCAGCCAAGCTGGTGACAACGCCGGAGCTGTGAGCTGGATTCCGGTGTTGGTGACGAACGCAATCTCCGCTACTCCACCTGACCGCTACTCGCAAAGTATTTTCAAGAAAGGACCCAGTGAGGACAGCTACTGTAGCAGCTCCATCCCAACCGTCAAAGGAACGTTCAATCGAGCAACTACAAAAGGTACCTGGTTTACTTCGCCAAATACATGAATAATGTTGTCAATATGTTGCGGGTGATTATGTTTCACCAAATGTGTTTACAGTCTTCATCTGTTATGGTTTCCCCAAAATAACCCACTGTCTGCACATCTCACATCTCATATTGAGCTATATCACATGATATTTTCCAGCATAATTTAAGTCTGCTGTTTGGGTGCATTACAGATTTAGTTGTGTTTTGTGTTTTGTCTAACATGTGTACTTTTCATATAATCTTTTATTATTTCCCCACAAATTTGTTTTTTTTTATGTTGTAGACCATCTCACAGGGGTAAAATATGCTATTAAAACAAATATTGGCTCTACCACCGATTTATATATATATATATATATAAAAAAAAAATATATATATATTTTTTTTTGTTCTCTTCTCAGTGACAGCAGAAAATCGTTTGACCTTCCTACCAAACAACCCCAGCCTGGTCCGCCTGAGTGTTGAGCCTTGTGTTAAATCACTTTATTCCACTCGATAATTTACTGTCACTGTGAGTATGGGGTATGTCGAATGACAATAGCCTAATGCCCTAGTGTCAAGCGCACACGGGTAGTCTCGCGAGATGTGCAGAAATGGTCTGTGGAGTCAGAGGAAACGCTACAGGCTGCACTTGAATGTACAGACTGGGGGGTGTTCCGCGATAACACAGATAACATTAATGACTACACAGAGACAGTGCTGGACTTTGTTTGTACTTTGGTGGAAGAAACAATCCCCACTACCACAATTAGAGTTTACCCAAACCAAAAGCCCTGGGTAGACAAATCCGTCCGCGAGGCTCTGAAAGCGTGCACCTCAGCATACAACGCCGGGCTTGTGGCAGGCAACATGAATGACCACAAGGTGGCGAGATACAACGTCAGGAGAGTAGTAATAGAAGCAAAGAGGCGCTACAGGGATACAATTTTACTCCAATATGAACAGGCTGACTCTAGAGCTAGGCCTCAGAACGATGACAGATTACAAAGGCACCTCCCTCAAGCTGAACAGTGACATCTCCTTAGCAAATTATCTCAATACCTTCTATGCGAGGTTTGAGGCTGGGAATAACAACACCAGCCAACGAACCACTGCAATGGAGGGGCGGGGACACTGCTGATGGAGACTCAGTGTTCAGGGTAACAGAACATGAGGTGAGGAGGACCTTTAAGAAAGTTAATATCAGGAAGGCAGCAGGACCGGACGGTATCCCCGGCCACGTCCTAAAAGTCTGTGCCGACCAACTGGCCCCGGCATTCACTGACATATTTAACCTGTCCTCTGAAGAAGTCCACTATTATCCCTGTACCCAAAAAATCCAAGCCTGCTTGCCTCAACGACTACCGCCCTGTAGCCCTCACCTCCATAGCCATGAAGTGCTTTGAGAAGCTAGTAAAGGGCTACATCTGCTCCTCCCTCCCCATCAACCTGGACCCCCTGCAATTTGCATACCGCCCCAACAGGTCCACGGAGAACGCCATAGCCCATGTG
>NC_140174.1:31317124-31324624 GCF_963971535.1 Notolepis coatsorum | reverse complement strand
CTCTATCTGTATCTGTTTCTGTAATCTGTATGCTGGTTCTTCTCCGGCGTGAGACGAGGTGCCAGCCATCGCCACCTGTCACTGTTTGCCTGGAGTGGGACACAGCCTGCGCTCTCTAATTCTCTACGGGAGGTATTCCAGTGTTCCACTCCAGACCCCGCGCAGACGCGCTCCTACAGCGGACGTGCTCCTACAGCAGATGCGCTCCTACAGCGGACGCGCTCCTACAGCAGACGCGCTCCACTCCAGACCCCGCGCAGACGCGCTCCTACAGCAGACGCGCTCCTACAGCAGATGCGCTCCTACAGCGGACGCGCTCCTACAGCAGACGCGCTCCTACAGCGGACGCGCTCCTACAGCAGACGCGCTCCACTCCAGACCCCGCGCAGACGCGCTCCTACAGCAGACGCGCTCCACCTCAGACGCGCATCGCTCTCTAATTCTCTACGGGAGGATGCGTCTCTCCGAGCCGGCGCGCTCTCCGAACCGGCGCGTTCTCCAAGCCGACGCGCACCACTTCAGACGTTTAGCCGGCGCGCTACTACTCCAGACGCGCATCGCTCTCTAATTTTCTACGGGAGGATGCGTCTCTCCGAGCCGGCGCGCTCTCCGAACCGGCGCGTTCTCCAAGCCGACGCGCACCACTTCAGACGTTTAGCCGGCGCGCTACTACTCCAGACGCGCATCGCTCTCTAATTCTCTACGGGAGGATGCGTCTCTCCGAGCCGGCGCGCTCTCCGAACCGGCGCGTTCTCCAAGCCGACGCGCACCACTTCAGACGTTTAGCCGGCGCGCTACTACTCCAGACGCGCATCGCTCTCTAATTCTCTACGGGAGGATGCGTCTCTCCGAGCCGGCGCGCTCTCCGAACCGGCGCGTTCTCCAAGCCGACGCGCACCACTCCAGACTTCTAGCCGGCGCGCTACTACTCCAGACGCGCATCGCTCTCTAATTCTCTACGGGAGTATGCGTCTCTCCGAGCCGGCGCGCTCTCCAAACCGGCGCGTTCTCCAAGCCGACGCGCACCACTCCAGACTTCTAGCCGGCGCGCTACTTCTCCAGACGCGCATCGCTCTCTAATTCTCTACGGGAGGATGCGTCTCTCCGAGCCGGCGCGCTCTCCGAGCCGGCGCGCTCTTCAAGCCGACGCGCACCACTCCAGACTTCCAGCCGGCGCACTACTACTCCAGACGCGCATCGCTCTCTAATTCTCTACGGGAGGATGCGTCTCTCCGAGCCGGCGCGCTCTCCGAGCCGGCGCGCTCTTCAAGCCGACGCGCACCACTCCAGACGTCTAGCCTGTGCACTCCTACTCCATCCCTGTAAGCAGCTCTGGCCCTCGCCCTGTCCAAGGCCTTAACCCTGTTTTCTCTGTCCCTGTCTCCAGCCCGCCTCCCCGGGCCTCTGTCCCTGTTCCCCTCTCCATTGCCCCTGTTCCTGCCCTGTCCTTTGCCCTGGCCCTGTTCCTTTAGCCTTAGCCCCTTAGCCTGCTCGCCTCTTAAAGGCGCCCTGTTCCTTTAGCCTTAGCCCCTTAGCCTGCTCGCCTCTTAAAGGCACAGTGCCAATTTTCCCTAATTCTTGTTTCCAGTATTTTGTGTTCTCCCTTAGCCTTCCCCTTAGCCTGCTCGCCTCTTAAAGGCACATTGCCCTTTTTCCTTGTTTCCAGTATTTTTGTGTTCTCCCTTAAAGGGACAGTGCCGCCTTTTCTGTTGTATTCAATAAATGCCCAGTTCTTGGCTTACTCTCATACCTGTCTTGTGTTGTGCGATTGGGGTCGGTTACAAACCATAACAGTACGACCCGACCAGTCGACGACCCCAGCCAGCACAGACAGTGTATGTTGAGTTTGTCCCCTGTTAGCCTTTGTTAGCTCCCCTGTTAGCTTCCCTGTTAGCTCCCCTGTTTGCCTGTTAGTCTTCCCTGTTAGCTCCCCTGTTAGCCTGTTAGCTCCCCTGTTAGCTTCCCTGTTTAGTTTCCCCTGTTGTTAGTTCCCCTGTTGACTCCCCTGTTAGCTTCCCTGTTAGCTCCCCTGTTAGCCTGTTAGTCTCCCCTGTTAGCTTCCCTGTTAGCCTCGTTAGCTCCCCTGCAGCTTGCCAGGCCTCTACTACCAGCATGACCCCAGTCTGCTAGCTTAGCCCCGGCTGCTAGCACAGCCTCTATGTTAATGCAGCCCTTGCAGCTAGCATAGGCCCTGTAGCTAGCCATGCCCAGGCAGCTAACCCGGTCCCACTGCATGGCCTCCACCTTTTGTGTAGCTCTCCCACTGCTAGGACTGCCCTTTCAGCTAGCAAGGTCAGTTTTCCCCACTGCTAGGACTGCCCCTTCAGCTAGCAAGGTCAGTTTCTCCCACTGCTAGGACTGCCCTTTCAGCTAGCAAGGTCAGTTTCCCCACTGCTAGGACTGCCCCTTCAGCTAGCAAGGTCAGTTTTCTCCCACTGCTAGGACTGCCCTTTCAGCTAGCAAGGTCAGTTTCCCCACTGCTAGGACTGCCCCTTCAGCTAGCAAGGTCAGTTTTCCCCACTGCTAGGACTGCCCCTTCAGCTAGCAAGGTCAGTTTCCCCACTGCTAGGACTGCCCTTTCAGCTAGCAAGGTCAGTTTCCCCACTGCTAGGACTGCCCCTTCAGCTAGCAAGGTCAGTTTTCTCCCACTGCTAGGACTGGCCCTTCAGCTAGCAAGGTCAGTTTCCCCGCTGCTAGGACTGCCCTTTCAGCTAGCAAGGTCAGTTTTCTCCCACTGCTAGGACTGCCCCTTCAGCTAGCAAGGTCAGTTTTCCCACTGCTAGGACTGCCCCTTCAGCTAGCAAGGTCAGTTTTTCCCCACTGCTAGGACTGCCCCTTCAGCTAGCAAGGTCAGTTTCCCCACTGCTAGGACTGCCCCTTCAGCTAGCAAGGTCAGTCTCCCCGCTGCTAGGACTGCCCCTTCAGCTAGCAAGGTCAGTTTCCCCACTGCTAGGACTGCCCCTTCAGCTAGCAAGGTCAGTTCCCCACAGCTAGGACTGTCCTTCCAGCTAGCTTGTTCTCTCATGCTGGTCCAGCCCTGTCTGCTAGCCTAGCTCCGGCAGCTAGCGCAGCCTCTATGTTAATGTAGCAGTACAGCTAGCATAGGCCCTGTAGCTAGCAGTGCCCTGGCAGCTACCCTGTCCCTCTGCTAGCCCCACTTTTGGTGTAGCTTCCCCGCTAGCATGGCCCAATTTTTTGTTTGTTGCCTTGTTTATGTCCCCTGCCCCTCTGTCTGTATTTTTGGGTCGCCCGGTGGCTCCCGTGGAGGGGGGGGGGTACTGTGAGGTTCGCCTCTTCCCTGGACCTTTAATTCCTGTTCCCTGGACCTTTTATTCCCTGTCTCCTCACCTCACCAGCCACCACCCTCGCGTTGTCGTTGTTTATTTATTGCATTCCCTGCCTCGCTCCGTTCCTTTAAAGTACTGTGAGGTTCGCCTGTTCCCTGGACCTTTAATTCCCTGTCTCCTCACCTCCCCAGCCCCCACCCTCGCGTTCGTTTACTCTCGTCTGCTCTTCAGCAGCCCACACCCTTGGACTACCTTTCATTCTGTGTTGATTGGTCCTTGCCGAACACACACTTCTAAGTCAAGTATCAATTTCCATCACGCACCTGATGTGTGTTCTAATTAGCGCCCCAGTGGGCTTTAAATACCTCGATCTCCCCCCCAGTCCTTGTCGGGTCGTTCTCTATCTGTAAGCTCCTACGGGAGATTCTCTATCTGTATCTGTTTCTGTAATCTGTATGCTGGTTCTTCTCCGGCGTGAGACGAGGTGCCAGCCATCGCCACCTGTCGCCGTTTGCCTGGAGTGGGACACAGCCTGCGCTCTCTAATTCTCTACGGGAGGATGCGTGTCTCCGAGCCGGCGCGCTCTCCGAACCGGCGCGTTCTCCAAGCCGACGCGCACCACTTCAGACGTTTAGCCGGCGCGCTACTACTCCAGACGCGCATCGCTCTCTAATTCTCTACGGGAGGATGCGTCTCTCCGAGCCGGCGCGCTCTCCGAACCGGCGCGTTCTCCAAGCCGACGCGCACCACTTCAGACGTTTAGCCGGCGCGCTACTACTCCAGACGCGCATCGCTCTATAATTCTCTACGGGAGGATGCGTCTCTCCGAGCCGGCGCGCTTTCCGAACCGGCGTGTTCTCCAAGCCGACGCGCACCACTTCAGACGTTTAGCCGGCGCGCTACTACTCCAGACGCGCATCGCTCTCTAATTCTCTACGGGAGGATGCGTCTCTCCGAGCCGGCGCGCTCTCGGAACCGGCGCGTTCTCCAAGCCGACGCGCACCACTCCAGACTTCTAGCCGGCGCGCTACTACTCCAGACGCGCATCGCTCTCTAATTCTCTACGGGAGGATGTGTCTCTCCGAGCCGGCGCGCTCTCCGAACCGGCGCGTTCTCCAAGCCGACGCGCACCACTCCAGACTTCTAGCCGGCGCGCTACTTCTCCAGACCCGCATCGCTCTCTAATTCTCTACGGGAGGATGCGTCTCTCCGAGCCGGCGCGCTCTCCGAGCCGGCGCGCTCTTCAAGCCGACGCGCACCACTCCAGACTTCCAGCCGGCGCACTACTACTCCAGACGCGCATCGCTCTCTAATTCTCTACGGGAGGATGCGTCTCTCCGAGCCGGCGCGCTCTCCGAGCCGGCGCGCTCTTCAAGCCGACGCGCACCACTCCAGACGTCTAGCCTGTGCGCTCCTACTCCATCCCTGTAAGCAGCTCTGGCCCTCGCCCTGTCCAAGGCCTTAACCCTGTTTTCTCTGTCCCTGTCTCCAGCCCGCCTCCCCGGGCCTCTGTCCCTGTTCCCCTCTCCATTGCCCCTGTTCCTGCCCTGTCCTTTGCCCTGGCCCTGTTCCTTTAGCCTTAGCCCCTTAGCCTGCTCGCCTCTTAAAGGCACCCTGTTCCTTTAGCCTTAGCCCCTTAGCCTGCTCGCCTCTTAAAGGCACAGTGCCAATTTTCCCTAATTCTTGTTTCCAGTATTTTGTGTTCTCCCTTAGCCTTCCCCTTAGCCTGCTCGCCTCTTAAAGGCACATTGCCCTTTTTCCTTGTTTCCAGTATTTTTGTGTTCTCCCTTAAAGGGACAGTGCCGCCTTTTCTGTTGTATTCAATAAATGCCCAGTTCTTGGCTTACTCTCATACCTGTCTTGTGTTGTGCGATTGGGGTCGGTTACAAACCATAACACTAACCCTCCAACCCTCCAACCCTCCAACTCTCTAACCCTCCAACCCTCCAACTCTCTAACCCTCTAACTCTCTAACCCTCCAACCCTCCAACCCTCTAACCCTCTAACTCTCTAACCCTCCAACCCTCCAACCCTCTAACCCTCCAACTCTCTAACCCTCCAACCCTCTAACCCTCCAACTCTCTAACCCTCTAACCCTCTAACCCTCTAACCCTCCAACAAATATTGTGCCTCTTAATTTAACTTGCATATTAGCTATTCTTTCATATGCCTTATTGTATAGCTCAGGCCGATAGGATATTTAATGTGACCAATTGAAGGGTGACATGGGAAAAAAAGAGGGAGGGGTAATTAGTACCTGGAGAGTATTCCTTATTTAACTATTGTTATGGTTTGATGTCTATTTACAGTGCCTCCTCGAGAGGGTGTTTAACGTGCCGTGGTTGATTAGGCATACATTGTTCAAAGTGCAGTGCCTCTTACAGAGGGTGATTAGCGTGTCGGGTTTGACTAGGCATATACATTGTTCCAAGTGCAGTGCCTCAAAAAGAGGGCGTTTTAGCGTTTGTGACTAGACATACCGTGTTTACAATTGCAGTGCCTCCTATAGAGGGTGATCGCACGCCAGAGTGGTGGTGTGCCCTAAACGGCCAAATACTAGGTCATTGAACTTAGCCCGATTGGGTTGAGTTACTTATACTCTATAACAGGAGCCTCTACGGTACCCGATTAGTCCCCTTGATTATTAATCCCGTGTCCCCTATATGATCTGATTATCACAGGTACTTTTATCTAATAAAGTTGTTACTCTTTGTACCCCGGTTGTGCAGTTGGTTATTTAAGGGCATTTTGACAAATAGCAGTTTCCCTGCTACATAGCAGTTTCTCCTGCTAATGGTATATAACCCATGTATTTATTACAATAGCAATACGTTGAGCCAAGCGGCTTGATAGTCGAAAGGGAGAGAAAAAACGAAATAAACTGAACCCAGCGAGACAAAAGGCTCCTGTTGTTTCTAAATGAAGGTTAATTTGCGACTTGGCGGACCCCCCCAGGAGGAAGCCTGCGGTCTGAGGGAAGGAGCCGGGAGTTAGTTTGTTCACGCTGAGATCCGAGGAGGGGTTTTCCTTCTGTTTTCCTCTGTGCATACTGTACTGTACCTCCATTTTCTCTTTGACCAAATGTCATTGAATATGCCACGAACTGTATAATTTAATGCATCCCATCATAGGAATAATAGTGAAATACAGCGGAAGCCTTGTCTGGAAGTTCAGCCACATCCGATAGTTCTAAATCAAATTATAGCGGCACATGGATGAACCGTTTGGAGAGAGAGAGAGAGAGAGAGAGAGAGAGAGAGAGAGAGAGAGAGAGACAGACAGACAGACAGACAGACAGACAGACAGACAGACAGACAGACAGACAGACAGACAGACAGACAGACAGACAGACAGACAGACAGACAGACAGACAGACATAGTGAGACACAGAGAGGCAGACAGACTTCGTGCGACACATAGAGAGAGACAGACAGACACATAGTACGACACAGAGAGAGACAGGCAGACAGACAGACAGACATAGTGCGACACAGAGAGAGAGACAGCCAGATATAGTGCGACACAGAGAGAGACAGACAGACAGACAGACAGACAGACAGACAGACAGACAGACAGACAGACAGACAGACAGACAGACAGACAGACAGACAGACAGACAGACAGACAGACAGACAGACATAGTGCAACACAGAAAGACAAAGGGCAAAGAAAACAGGTCCGACGCAGAGAGGGACATGAAAGAAGGAAAACATTTACGCTTCCAGATAGACTCGGGAAAGCATTCCTGCATATTCTCCCGACTCCAAGACGCAAAATGAGAAAATTCCAGTCCTCCAGCTTGTCGATAAAGATAATGTTTTTGTAAGACTCTGCGGTGTTGAGCTACGTTGTGTGTTTGGTTCCCCTGGCAACAAGCCCACTCTGCAACAAGCCGCCGAGGCGGTAGCCGGGTTCCATATTAGAAACAGGTGAAGGGCTCTCTCTCTCTCTCTCTCTCTCTCTCTCTCTCTCTCTCTCTCTCTCTCTCTCTCTCTCTCTCTCTCTCTCTCTGTACGTGTGTTGTGTGTGTGTGTGTGTGTGTGTGTGTGTGTGTGTGTGTGTGTGTGTGTAAGTGCGTGTGTGTGTGTGTGCGTGTGTGTGTGCAGTAACAAACGCATCTCGCGGTGACAGCGTACGCCGCAGTGGACCGTATACGTGACCATGGCTAAGTGACTGTGGAGACGTCACCTGAGATGAACTGATCCGGATCCGT
>NC_140174.1:31275452-31316924 GCF_963971535.1 Notolepis coatsorum | reverse complement strand
AAGCTGTCTGGTGGGTTCAGGGTCAGCGTTTTGGAGTCTTAAGATCCGTCTAACGTGTTCAAAGGGGCCCCGGCGAGAGCGTTTCGCACAAGCGCTGATACCGTGATTGGCCCCGGTTGCCTGGGCTTGAAGGTGATGGAATGCAGACTCGCGCCGTAGAAGCCAAGGGTGGGGGAGTCACCAGAGGCCCCCGCGATACGATGATATCGCGATATTGCAATTTGTTTACCTTTTTTCAACTGCAAATTATGTCCCCGACGGAAAACGTTGTCAACATCTTCGATAAAAATATACAATATCTGTTTTATCTCATATATACATTTTCAGTCTATTCATCTCATTCCAATCATTTTTATTGCAGCAAAATTGGATTTGTCAAGCAAATACTGTCGATTTCCCAACCCTACATTTACATTTACATGTAGTCGTTTAGCTGAACGCTTCTATCCAAAGCGACTTCTGTACAACAAGTCAGCAGGAAGGGTACAACTCTGGCAGCTAAGGGTCAGTAACAATGTTCGTCAAACAGTGTCGAACTTGAGTGCTACAGTCTTGAGTGCATAGTAGTATAGACATATTAGCATAGTAGGTAGGTAGTAGTATAGACATAGTAGCATAGTAGGTAGTCGTATAGATATATTAGCATTACATATAATAGTAAAAGACAGCTAGAAGGTTAGTAGATTTTTTTCAGATAGATTGATTGATTGAGAAGATTGATTTTAGTCGACGGCGGATAATTGGGCAGGTTCCAGCTGTTCTGAATGTGGTGGGAACTACCATTGTGGAGCGAGGACCGAGAATAGCCTGCTTCTCTTTGATGACCCCCCAGGAGCTTGGATAGGAGTGGGTCTGAGGCGGCCAGAAGATGCAAAGCGTAGGGGTCTTGAGGCTGTGTAGTTAAAGACCATTGACTGGAGGTAGGAGGGAGCCGTTCCCTTCGCTGCACAGTATGCCAGGTCAAGGACCTTGAAGCGGATTTGTGTGGCAATAGGAAGCCAGTGCAGCTCTCTGAGAAGTGGGGTAATAAACGTGGGCTGACTTTGGTAGGTTGGAGATCTGGTCTGCCGATCTCCAAAATAAACCCCATTTCAGGTCGTATTTGTTACATTGTATTCAGTTTGTGTGTGTGTGTGTGTGTGTGTGTGTGTGTGTGTGTGTGTGTGTGTGTGTGTGTGTGTGTGTGTGTGTGTGTGTGTGTGTGTGTGTGTGTGTGTGTACACTCACGGTTCAGACGCTCGCAGCACAATCAGCATCCAAATCAGAGGAACATTAAATTAGTTGGAATTCATGACCACTTGAAAAAAAACAATACTGCCTCTGAATAAACCAAATCTGCACTTGATTATATTCAGTAATGACTTTTTATTTTTTTTACGAGCAACTGGTAGCCGAACAAATCACCCAGTATGAGCCGAGGCCAGGTAGACAGACGGACCGGGCTCGGAGGAACGCTGGGAAAGCTGAATAATTACAAATGTTTTTTTGTTTAACGCTGATGGAAGACTCATGCGACTTAGGAGATCCTACCTCTGTACCTGGTTCAGCTCAAACTCAAACTCAAACTCAGACTCTTGTAGGGCTGTCCCCGACTAAGGATTTGGATAGTCGACTTTGATTGGCCGAAATGAGCCGATAGTCGACTATTAGTCGACTATGAAAACATAAAAAAAAAATATATAATTATTATTATTATTATTATTTTTTTTTATCATTCCATTTGGGCTGTGGGGGTGCTTAATGTCTGAAGCAGTCGATGGAAGGCTTCTTGTCCTCTGCAAAAGCATGCAATTGGTCCACTGATGGATACATCTTGATATTTGTCTAGTCTAGTGTGTTCATTAGATGGGTGAAATCCTCTTTCAGTGCCTCTGTGCCTGTTTTCTTAGGCAGTTAGCCTCGCTGGTATGCGTGCCATTAGCGTTAGCCACGCTTCTAGGCCTCTTTTCTATTTGGAAAGAATGATACAAAAAAATATATATAAATAAAATAATAAAACAATTTGTTTTGTTTTTTGACTAAGAGGTTGGCAGTCGACTACGGCTCCTTTCGATCGATTAGTCGACTATTCGACTAATAGGGGTCAGCCCTAGACTCTTGCCTTGTTTTGACGTGTTGTTCTGTTTCTTTGTTTGTCTGTTGGTTGTTTATTTTCTGTTTATTTATACTTTAGGAGAATTTCTTATTTATATTTTAATTTTTTTTGGGCTCTCTCTTGTCTCTGGACTCTCTCTTTTCTCTGGACTCTCTCTTGTCTCTGGACTCTCTTGTCTCTGGACTTTCTCTTGTCTCTGGACTCTCTCTTGTCTCTGGACTCTCTCTTGTCTCTGGACTCTCTCTTGTCTCTGGACTCTCTCTTGTCTCTGGACTCTCTTTTGTCTCTGGACTCTCTCTTGTCTCTGGACTCTCTCTTGTCTCTGGACTCTCTCTAGTCTTTGGACTCTCTCTTGTCTCTGGACTCTCTCTTGTCACACGTTTCGCAATTATGCCACATCAATGTGGAACGCCCTACCCAAAGCTGTAAAGGAATGTGAATCCCTACCCACATTCAAAACCACTCTAAAAGAGCACCTACGGGAGGCTGCAATTCGAAACTGGCCACCGTAAATGTCCAAACCCCCACCCCCTCCTAATAGACAGTCTCCTCCCCACCGTATGTATATATTCTCTCCCCACCGTATGTATATTTCTCTCCCACCCCCCCACCCCCTCCTAATGTACAGTCTCCTCCCCACCGTATGTATATATTCTCTCCCCACCGTATGTATATTTCTCTCCACCCACCCACCCCCTCCTAATGTACAGTCTCCTCCCCATCATATGTATATCAAATCAAATCAAATAAAATGTATTTGTAAGGCCCGACAACACACGTTAATGTCCCCATGGGCCGTACATGTCTTCTTTAAACAAGTCAAGAAGAAACATAACAATAAGTCAAGAACAGAACAAGAACACCATAAGGTCCAACAAATTTAAAATAAATGCAAATAAATGAAAGAATGCAAGCACTCCCAGACATACCCCACGCGAAGGTAAGGAAAAACTCACTAAAACCTAACAATAGGGAAAAAATGCTCCACAGGCAGTGTGGAGGAGAGAAACCTTAGAAGGGCCATTCAAGGGGGGATCTCCCTTCTTAGATGTCTAGTAGTGTTGCAGACTAACAGTTGGTAAGCATGCACTCAAGTACTCATATACTCTCTGTCAGGATCTATGGGTAACAGTACTGTATATTTGCATATCATATATGTCACAAATGTAACAGTACTATATACCTGTATGTCATGTATGTCCCTATGCCATAAATGTCATATGTTGTGTATGTCATAAATGTCACTATGAATTGAAAATGGGGGACCCTGATGTAAACAAGACAAACGTCTTTCTCTGGTCTGCATCCCCTTAATAATTGTGTATATTGAGCCATACTGTATTGTACCCATTCTGCAATCTGTTAAATACAGTTTTCATTCATTCATTCATTCATTCATTCTCTGGACTCTCTCTCTTGTCTCTGGACTCTCTCTTGTCTCTGGACTATCTCTTGTCTCTGGACTCTCTCTTGTCTCTGGACTCTCTCTTGTCTCTGGACTCTCTTGTCTCTGGACTCTCTTGTCTCTGGACTCTCTCTTGTCTCTGGACTCTCTCTTGTCTCTGGACTCTCTCTTGTCTCTGGACTCTCTCTTGTCTCTGGACTCTCTCTTGTCTCTGGACTCTCTTGTCTCTGGACTCTCTCTTGTCTCTGGACTCTCTCTTGTCTCTGGACTCTCTCTTGTCTCTGGACTCTCTCTAGTCTCTGGACTTGAGGTTATTTTGAAGGACTTGCGGTCATGAAGGTTATGAAGGACTTGTGGTTATGAAGGACTTGTGGTCATGAAGGTTTTGAAGGACTTGTGGTTATGAAGGACTTGTGGTTATGAAGGATTACTGTATTGCCCTGTATTTGACTGTCGTACACTTTTACTGTTATGTAGACTGTTCTGTTTTGTGTTTTTATGTTTACGTGTGATGTATTGTGTATTGTGTACATGCACTTTTATTATGTTCTTGTGTGATGTACCGCACATTTTATTGCTGTCTGATGTTTTCGGGTGTTATTGCTGTCATCTTGGCCAGGTCTCCCTTGCAAAAGAGATCTTGTATCTCAATGGGACTTCCTGGTTAAATAAAGGTTAAATAAAAAAAAAATAAAAAAATGAAGGACTTGTGATCATGAAGGACTTGTGATCATGAAGGACTTGTGATCATGAAGGACTTGTGGTCATGAAGGACTTGTGGTCATGAAGGACTTGTGGTCATGAAGGACTTGCGGTCATGAAGGACTTGTGATCATGAAGGACTTGTGGTCATGAAGGACTTGTGGTCATGAAGGACTTGTGGTCATGAAGGACTTGTGGTCATGAAGGACTTGCATCATGAAGGACTTGTGGTCATGAAGGACTTGTGGTCATGAAGGACTTGTGGTCATGAAGGACTTGTGATCATGAAGGACTTGCATCATGAAGGACTTGTGGTCATGAAGGACTTGTGGTCATGAAGGACTTGTGATCATGAAGGACTTGTGGTCATGAAGGACTTGTGGTTATGAAGGACTTGCGGTCATGGCTGCTCTGGTGGCAGAGTAGTTGTAATACAGCATTATTAATACAGCAGCATGTTGCTATGCTATGGATAAGTGTTTAGCTGGAGTGAATGTATGGCGGCTGGGAGGAGAACACTGTGTCTTTGTTAGCAGACAGAATGGCTCTCCCTGTGGGATCACCGCAGGATCTGAGCCCTCATAGAAAACACACACATGTACACTCACACACACACACACACACACATGTACACTCACACACACACACACACACACACACACACACACACACACACACACACACACACACACACACACACACACACACACACACACACACACACACACACACACACACACACACACACACATACACACACACACACACACACACACAGTTACTCATGCACTCACTCACCGACTCACACACAGGCACACACACGCACACACACACACACGCACGCGCACACACACACACACACACACACACACACACACACACACACACACACACACACACACACACACACACACACACACACACACACACACACACACACACACACACACACATACATTCATACATACACACACACACACACACACACACACACACACACACACACACACACACACACACACACACATGTAACACAAAAACACACACACATACACACACACACACATATAACACAAAAACACACAGACAGACACACACACACTTAGCAAAGTTTTTACGAGGGTGTCTCACACCCTGTACTTGTGAGGGAGGTAGACGGTGAGGGTGGTATGCGAAGGGGTACGTGTGTGTGTGTGTGTGTGTGTGTGTGTGTGTGTGTGTGTGTGTGTGTGTGTGTGTGTGTGTGTGTGTGTGTGTGTGTGTGTGTGTGTGTGTGTGTGTGTGTGTGTGTGTGTGTGTGTGTGTGTGTGTGTGTGTGTGTGTGTGTGTGTGTGTGTGTGTGTGTGCGTGTGTCGCGGGGAGGAGGGCGGCTTGGAATGAGAAAGGTGTGAATCAAACACTTAACGCAGGCCCTCCAGTCCTCAGGCCCCATGTGTTCTCATATGTTCCAGGAGGGGGTGGAAGTCATTCATCTCTGCGTCCAGCCAAGAGGTGTGCTTTACACTTTTCACTCCATATTTCTTCTGTCACCAAAATATAGGTACCCTGCTACATGTATAGTCCCGTTCTGCAAAAGAGTAAATAATAAGGAAAATAATGATGCCCGTCAAAATACGAAAAAAGCTAGCGTAAATGTCCGCCAGGTGGCACAATAGGCGGTCTTAAGGTTCAGGGGGCGCGTTTCAAGATCACATATGGGGCCCCTATATCTTATATTATATTCTACTTCACCCATTATCACAATAGGAAGCCAATGAAAATATAATGTTCTAGGCAAATAAGGCGGGAAGCTACTGTAGCCACTGTGCCAAACTCACCACAACGCAGCTCAACTAGACCCTGGAGATTTACATGACTTGGTTTATGTCAGGAACAAGGTTTCTTCTACAAGGTGAAAGGCTTTGTCAGTGAACATCTTTCTGTGTTGGTGATGTGCCTTTTCAAGCGTTTCCACCGCGCGTCGGTTATCCACATTGGCCCAGTGCGTGCATTTGCTTCATCAATCCAGGGTGTGTTTGCTTTGTCAATCTGGGGCCCTGCTAGGGAGTGGGGCCCATTTCAGTTGTGTTAGATTTTAAAGTTCAGACTGGAGCCACAAACCACCAGGAGAAGAAGGGTTGCAATCAAATATCCATTTTATTTTCTGGATAATGATGGATGATAGGATGTTTTCATGATGATTGCCATGGTTATTAGACAAAGTTCAACAGACGCATGGCAGACATCGGGCAACACAGCAAAATCACAGGTCTGCTTTGCATGTGTTGGAGACAAAGGGAGAATGAGAGAGAGAGTCCTGAAATATCCGCGATGCCAGGTACACAGGTGGGGGATCTCCCAGGCCTTTCTGTCTGGAGTTTGCATGTTCTCCCCGTGCTCGCAAGGGTCCCCCCCCCCCCCCCCCCCCGGTAAGAGAAACCCAAAGGAAAAACATGCACAACAGATCGCTGACACTGTCGCGTCCCTGACGAAGACGGGCAGGAGCACTTGGATTGGTCCCCAGGCGCGGTGCCTCGCTGACGCCCTGTCTGCTCCCGGCTGCCCTTGGGGGGAAGGACGACGGGATGGGTTAAGTGCAGAGCTCAATCGCATCGGCAACCCTGAGAAAGACAATGCATGTGTGTGTGTGTATCCCTGTGTGTGTGTGCCGCCCATTGCATGTCGTTGTGTCGTTGCATGCCGAATAAAGACCTCTCTAAAGAGGTCCTGCATTATTATTATTATACTCTTGGTGTGCTATCCCTCTCCGATGATGTTGACAAGTAGACAGAGGAGACCTGTGTGGAGGGCTGGCGTTCCTTTACAGCCCGTGGTCTTTCCAGCTTGTAGAGTTCAACAGCTCTCTCTGATATGCGTTTGGCTCTTGACTTTGACTGCAGCCAAGTAGAGAGGTCAATGAGGGAGTATGTTTGGTTTGCCTGCCCGGTCAGAATGCCATGATTAATACAGTACTCCACAAAACCATCTCGGTACTGCACAGGGAGTTTACTAAGTAGTCTGTCAACATGAGAGCCACATCTTAATTCAGAGCCAGTGGGGCCCTCCAGGGACAGCAACATTCCAACCAGGGCATGGATAGAAAGGGAAAACTCATCCAAGGCCTCTACATCACCAATGCGAATAATGGGGGAATTCAATAATGCACCAATTTCACTCTGAACAAGCAGCCTTGGCTGTCCGTATCTCTCTTGAAGTGCTCGGAGGGCAGTGGAATATGGTCTTACATCGTGCATGCTGGATCTGGCCAATTTGTTAGCACCTGGGTGCTGAAGATGGTCTAATAGGATCTGGTATTTATACTGTTCAGTAAGATGGGGGTGAATATCAAGGAGGTTTTCTAGAGCCATTTTCAGGAGGGTGTATTCACTCTCTCGACCACTCTTGAACACAGGAAGTGATGGCCTGGGTATCCCATATGCAGAGGCTATGAACAGATCCATGGAATTGGGTGTTTGAACACGTGAGTGAACAGACTGTGGCTGCTGGGATGACGTGGCTTGCCTTGGTGGCCAACTACTGGTGGAACTGGGCTGTACAGGGCCAGGCATGGATGCAGTATAAACAGGGGCTTGGCCAGTACCTGGAGGTACAGGTACATGGTGAGTAGGGCGGGCAGAGTGCGTTATGCTGGCAGCTGCATGGTGACTGGAGGATGACATTGTCTGGACAGACACGTGAGATATGGACAGAGGTGCCACTTGGGCAGGAGCTACAGAGGGCAAAGTGGGAGCATGACCATATAAGGACAGTGGTGCAGCTTGGGCAGGAGGTACATTTTGCTGTATTGGTTGAAGCATGGGGAGTGTTTGGGAGGCCATGGGAAAGCCAAATTGAGGAAATGGCGGAGGAGTTGAAGATGTAAGAGGGCGTGAGTCAGCATACATCATTCTTGGGGGGGCAGGAGTGAATATCCTGGATGTGGGAGTGTAAAAAGGAAGAGGTGTCTCTTCCATTAGGAGATGAGGGAATGAGAGCAGCGGCTCCATCAGGGTGCTCATCTTCAGATATGTTTTGATGCATAAAGCTAGATACAAGCTGGGCTGATTGAAGCTCTTGTTCTTTAATACGAATGCGTCTGTCCATCTCAACCTGTCTGACAACTCTCTCTCTCTCCTTGTGTGCATCTTCTTGCGAGTGCTGAGCCGCTCTGGCTTTCTCATCATCAACTGATTTACATTGTTCATCAAGCTGCCTTTCCTCAGTTCTTTGCCTTTTAAGCTCCTCCAGTTCATCTCTCCTTCTCTTTTCATCCAGAATGCTGATTTGGAGATCACTCAAATGAGAAGCATGGCTCCTGCCTGAATGGCTATACTTTTATGAGACATAGCAGGGAGACTAAAGACTGATTGAGTCCTCCTGCTGTGAGAACAAGAACTTAGGGGGCCGTGGGGTTGTGTAGGTGGCCTACTATACCAATCAGGGGGGCGTCTATGCCTTTTAGGTCTAGCCCCTCATAGATCATAGCCTGGTGGCTCTGGAATGGCTTCACATGGTGGCAACAGGATTTGATCCTCTTTGAGAGAGGTAGGTGATGATGGCTTTGGTGAAAGGTGAGGCTCTGGTTGGTGAGGTATAGGTGGACTACTAGGTGTAGTAGTTTGAGACAACTGTAGGGTGGCTTCTTCTGTGAGAAGCTAGGTAAAGTCTGTTACACCTCCATCTATACTTTCAATGGAAGGAGCCTGGCCATCAGTGGGCTCATCAGTCAGCTTTGTGCCACCATGTGTATCAGCCATTTTAAGTAGGTGGTCACTGTGTGGTTGTGGCTCAGTCTCCGGCTCGAAGGACCATTTGTTAGATTTTAAAGTTCAGACTGGAGCCACAAACCACCAGGAGAAGAAGGGTTGCAATCAAATATCAATTTTATTTGCTGGATAATGATGATAGGATGTTTTCATGATGATTGCCATGGTTATTAGACAAAGTTCAACAGACGCATGGCAGACATCGGGCAACACACAGCAAAATCACAAGCCTGCTGTGCATGTGTTGGAGACAAAGGGAGAATGAGAGAGAGAGTCCTGGTTGTAATGGGAGGAAGTGAGGGAGGAAGTGAGGTCAGTACTACCACAGGTGCCACTGAACACCTTGTGGTGGTGTCTCCTTGTGGAGCGGAGGGGAAGTGAACCTTTTAGTTGGTCACACACTGAACACCTTGTGGTGTCTCCTTGTAGAGCGGAGGGGAAGTGAACCTTGTAGTTTGTCACAAGTTGAAACTGGTGAAACCTAGCTAAGGCCACCTATGAGCGGCACAATATACAGTATCTTTGATACAATACAAATGAATGGAAGCGGATACGGACCTAAAGCTCTGGGAGAGGTATTTTCGGCCAACACCTAGGTTAGCTGGTCCGTATCCGCTTCCATTCCTTTGTGCTAAGCTAGACTAGCTTGCAGTCGGATAGCTTCTACTGAACGCACAGAGAGGAAATTGGTATCCATCTTCTTGTCTGACTCTGGAGAAAACAGTAAGCGTATTTCCCATAATGTTAAAGTTTTTCTTTAAACTAGGAATGTACACAGCACATCTTAACTTACCATCTTTAGATAATTTAAAAACTTTAACCACTCTGACATCTTAAAAGAGACTTATATTGTAAACAAAATAATTAACTCTGAATATAAAAATATGAGAAAAATAAACAGTGTAAACAAAGGTGCAGATGAGGGTCTGTATGTCCTATCGGTTATATTATACTATATATAAATATAGTCTGAATATATATATATATATATATATATATATATATATATATATATATATATATATATATATATATATATATATATATATATATATATATATATATATATATATTATGAGTAAAAGTAAACCGTATGTGTTGAAATGTTGTCCTTAACTAAACATCTCCATGTGTTAAAATTGTGTTGCTATTAGCACATGTCTCGTGTGTTGTTTTTCAACACACCTGTAACACGCATGTACTACTAGGCATTGAATGGACTGCATTTATATAGTGGCTCCCACGTGGGGAAACGGACAGTAGGGAGGGGGTACGTTACACAGTAACGTACACAGGTTGACGTCCAGAAAAGCCCAGAGCACATCGAAACAGAAAGAAAGATAATCCTGGCAGAGGGAGGGGCCTCTGCAGAAAAACTCTCCGCCGCACACTTGTAGCGAGTCTTAAGTGATGATTGAGAGGGATTATAGGGTTTATATGAGTCTTTACAGTGGCTCAGGAGGTAGAGCAGCTGTCTGGTAATCTAGAGGTTCTCGGTTTGATTCCCGCTCCTCCCAGGCAGCGTGTTGAAGTGTCCTTGAGCAAGACACTTAACCCCTAACTCCTCCCGATGAGCAGGTTGGCACCTTGCATGGTCGCCTCCGCCGTCGGTGTGTGAATCTGTGAGTGAGTGGGTAAAAAGTGAGAATTCTTAATTTTTTTATTGTAAAGTGCCTTTCTTTATATAGTTTTGGGGGGGATAATTCTACTCATTATACCTTTAAGGACAACACAACGGATAGCTCATTTCTGGAATGAAAGTCCAACAGTAGAGTCAACCCCCCCCCTCACAAAAAGACAATCCCAGATGTAGAGCCCTGCGGTGGAGCTCTGCAGTGGAGCTCTGTGGTAGAGCCCTGCGGTGGAGCTCTGTGGTAGAGCTCTGCGGTGGAGCCCTGCTGTAGAGCTCTGCGGTGGAGCTCAGCCCTGTGGTAGAGCCCTGCTGTAGAGCTCTGCGGTGGAGCATGCATCATCAGGGCTTTTGTGATATCTATTCCTGGGCCTTGGTATCCCCCCCAAAAACGGCTTCATGACTTGAAAAGGGGGCCTGAATGAGCGAGTCCCAGGGCCTTCTTCGCCGCTATCCCATCCGCCGGGTTGAAACAAGGTTTGTGTCTGCGTGCAGCGGAGATCCACCTTGAAGTGTTTTGCAGGTCTCTCCGTCTCTTTGATGGTCTGCACTTCAATACGGTGGGGATTTTCCCCCATTCACTTCATCATTGTCTGTCTTGTGGGCTGCAAGTGTTTGAGGTGGTGAACTGCACGTTTTAATGGGTGAGTACTCGGATTAGTTCAAGAATCTCCCCGCGGAGGATTCACTTACCAACCTCTCAACACTGTCATCATGCTCCGCGGACCACCGTGTGTGTGTGGAGGTGCGTGTGCGCGCGCGCGCGTGTGTGTGTATGTGAGCCAAATTACCCCCAGAGATGAGAGTACCACATTACGTCTCTCTCTCTTTCACTCTCTCTCTTTCTCTGTGTCTCTTCTGTCTTTCCCTCTCTCTCTCTCTCTCTCTCTCTCTCTCTCTCTCTCTCTCTCTCTCTCTCTCTCTCTCTCTCTCTCTCTCTCTCTCTCTCTCTCTCTCTCTCTCTCTCTCTCTCTCTCTCTCTCTCTCTCTCTCTCTCTCTCTCTCTCTCTCTCTCTCTCTCTCTCTCTCTCTCTCTCTCTCCATCTGTGTGTGGGGTGCTCGTGCTTGTGCGTGTAGGCGCGTGTGTCATTGTAATTAAAGCTCTTGCCACGACGATGAGATCGCTATAGGGCAGGTGTCCAAGCACGCATGCGTTCCACATAAAAGCACCTAACCCAATCCAAACACACACACACACACAGGAGATCTATGGAAGTCTTCATACCTCACACAGGCCTGCTGTCCTGTCATTGCACACAAAGGCCCAATCCTAAATATCTTCCCATGGCTCTACCCCTCGGTTTGGAGTGCCCTCGACCGGGTGGTGGCCCTTCAGAACGAAGCTAGTTCAAGTTTCAAGTTCAAGTTTCAAGTTCCTTTATTAGTTGTCATACAAAAATACAGAATACTTTTATATGAAATGCTTCTTTCTGTTTTGCTCATGAGAGTGTGCTAGATAAAAATAGTATAAAATAAGTATAAAATAGAAAGTCAAAAGTACGTAAACAAGTGTATATACATATATACAATATACAATGCAGAGTAGAAAAAGTAACTGAGTTATAATACAATATACAGTACAATGCAGAAATGGGATGAGGTACAATTTAGGGTAAGGTGCAATGAGGTATGAGTTGTAGTGCAAATCTCTTTACTAATAAATATAAAGTGTGTTAAAGTGGGTAAAGTGGGTGCTGCAGTGAGTTGTTTCTTTAAAGTGAGTGTGTGCGTGTGGATGTGTGTGCTATGAGAGATAGGGGTTAAAATCTTAACCTAGGAAATGGGACACGCCTCGTTTTATCATCAGTAGGAACATAATGTAAAGGACATACATATTTCTGTACATATCAGCTTATTTGTTTTTGCAGGGCCTAGAAATGTACAGTAACCTACACTAGTAGTTACATATAATAATGATAGTCCTTTGTATTTATTGTAGAGAATCACACATATGCTGAGGCTGCAAGAGGAGACATTTGAGTCAAAATGGGAAAAGTGGGAGGAATATAGGAAGAAAAGGAACGACATCACAGAAGAATGAAAAGGAACCAAGAAAATAAATTGAAGTGTAAATAAACAATGTAAAAATAGAATGGACCGAAGGACCCATGTCACCCTTTTTTCTTTTCTCATTTTTGTCTATTTGTTTTTAATTTTTATTTCTTTTTGATATTATGTCTTTATAGTTTTGTATGTTGAAGTGTATTGTCTATGTTGTTTCAAAACTGAAAATAAAAATGTAAGTTGTTTTAATTTGAACTGAAATGTAGCGCAACTGAAATCTTTGGAACACCATGTGCGTCTGGAGAAAAAAAAGCCACACGATACTGCGTCTCTCCTCAATATCTCCACGACACCTGTGAGTTACAAAACACCACCGGTTCTCCGTAACCGGACGGGTCTCTCCTACATTCCCGGCGCTCTACGACCCCATGCTGTGGTAAAAACAAACCCGGAATGAGGAACGTTACTGCTCGGTTCGCTGTATCTGATCGTGAAACTGACATAACCATAGTGTCCGCCATCAAAAGATACTTAAAAACCATTCATTTTCTCTTGATTTGGAGCAGCAAGTTGATCTTGGAATGGTGTGAGATCGAATAAAAGTGACACACGATTTGGCATATTTTCTCAAAGGAAAACTGAAACCTAAGTCCTTCATGTTCTCCCTTCTATCCCTGTTTCGAGTCAGCCTCTGAAAACACTCTGTTTGGAGGGCTATAGTCTGAGGGCTAGATGATCACTACCCCTGTGGGGGGGGGTTACTGGGATCAGCCCAAAGTCACACTGGATCCGCTCCATTGAGCTTGGAACCTACTTCTAACATGCTTCATATGCTTCCTATCACCCTCCCTATGCTTCCTAACATGCTTCATATGCTTCCTATCACCCTCCCTATGCTTCCTAACATCCTCCCTATGCTTCCTAACATGCTTCATATGCTTCCTAACATGCTTCTTATGCTTCCTATCACCCTCCCTATGCTTCCTAACATTCTTCTTATGCTTCCTAACATCCTCCCTATGCTTCCTAACATGCTTCTTATGCTTCCTAACATCCTCCCTATGCTTCCTAACATGCTTCTTATGCTTCCTAACATCCTCCCTATGCTTCCTAACATGCTTCTTCCTAACATGCTTATTATGCTTCCTAACATCCTCCCTATGCTTCATAACATGCTTCTTATGCTTCCTAACATCCTCCCTATGCTTCCTAACATGCTTCTTCATAACATGCTTCTTATGCTTCCTATCACCCTCACTATGCTTCCTAACATGCTTCATTATGCTTCCTAACATGCTTCATTATGCTTCCTAACATGCTTCTTATGCTTCCTATCACCCTCCCTATCAGTCGCGGACTGGGACCATAATTCCTACCGGGAATTTGACTCAGGCAGGCCAGCCCATACCCATACCCCCCCCCCTCCTGCGTTTTGTATCTTGCTGCGTTGTATCACATGGTGGCACTGTAGAGGCTGTATACACTAGTATAAATGCGACCTTCAGCACCATGGACAGCGACGCTGTCACAAAACGGACCATACAAGTTGTATACACTACACCAAAGTGTAGAATAACTACTTTCCAAATAATGGATTGTCCAAATGTCGGGTTATAATACGAAAGTGTCCTTTATAGAAGTTTACCGGTGCAGTTACATTACATTTCTCTACTTCACTGGCGCTCTCTGTGATCTACTGTAGTCGATTCATTATAGTATTCACCCTTTGCGCTGCTGCCGTCAGTTCAACATAATGCTCCTTATCTCCGCGGCTTCAATATCAGCATCCAAATCATCCATCAGACTTATAGCTGTTCTATTTCACGGTCAGGTTCCAACAAACTGTCTTCTTTAACTCCCAGCAGTACATCCAATAAAGTGATCAAGTGATCAACATCCGGAGTTTCCACCTCAATTTCAATGTCCATCTGATTCAAAACTTGTGTAGTAACACCTCTGATTGCGCCCCGCTTTGCGCGTCTCATTCTTTCAATTTTAGTCCGACGTTCGTCTTCACCCATTCTAGAGCGATCCAAAACGTTCATATCTCCCGGGTTTCGGCAGAGGCCAAAGCATAACCACTTCGAAGCAGAGAATATTATGTACAAGGCGGAAGAGCCCTTCGGAGCTAAACCAATCAGAGAGGGTCTTCGCTGTACGCGGGCTAGCCAATCAGAGAGCGTCTTCGCAAACTGCGGCTACGAAAAAAAATCACGCATTCCTGCCTGCTTGCCTGAACTTATTATGCGCAAATATAAACATGTATACCGACCTGGCCTGCTTCGGTGTTCAGTGGCCTGACTGCGGGCACAAACAAACAAATTTAAAAATAAAAAAAAGCATTTTCCAGTCTGCCAGGGCAGCCAGGCCATGCCAGTCTGCCAGGCCACCGGGTCCCGATTGCCAGTCCGCTAGTGCTCCATATGCTTCCTAACATCCTCCCTATGCTTCCTAACATGCTTCTTATGCTTCCTAACATGCTTCATATGCTTCCTATCACCCTCCCTATGCTTCCTATCACCCTTCCTACGTTTTCTAACATCCTTCCTATGCTTCCTATCACCTTTCCTAAGCTTCCTAACATGCTTCCTATGCTTCCTATCACCTTTCCTAAGCTTCCTAACATCCTTAAAGTGTGTTTTCCTGTCTGTGTGTTTTGTTTGTTTGTCTGTCTGTGTGTTTAGTTTGTCTGTGTGTTTTGTCTGTCTGTGTGTTTTGTCTGTCTGTGTGTTTTGTTTGACTGTGTGTTTTGTCTGTCTGTGTTTGTCTGTCTGTGTGTTTGGTCTCTCTGTGTGTTTTGTCTCTCTGTGTGTTTTGTCTTTCTGTGTGTTTTGTCTGTCTGTGTGTTTTGTCTGTCTGTGTGTTTTGTCTAACTGTGTGTTTTGTCTGTCTGTGTGTTTTGTCTGTCTGTGTGTTTGTCTGTCTGTGAGTTTTGTCTGTCTGTGTGTTTCATCTGTCTGTGTGTTTTGTCTCTCGTGTTTTTTCTGTCTGTGTGTTTTGTCTCTCATGTGTTTTGTCTGTCTGTGTGTTTTGTCTTTGTGTGTTTTGTCTGTCTGTGTGTTTTGTCTGTCTTTGTGTGTTTGTCTGTCTGTGTGTTTTGTCTGTCTGTGTATTTTGTCTATCTGTGTGTTTGTCTGTGTGTGTGTGTTTTGTCTGTATGTGTGTTTTGTTTGTCTGTGTGTTTTGTCTGTACCATCATCTTTCTAGTTTTGATACCATCATCTTTCTAGTTTTGATACCATCATCTTTCTAGTTTTGATACTGTCACCGTTCTAGTTTTGATACCATCACCTTTCTAGTTTTGATACCATCACCTTTCTAGTTTTGATACCGTCACCTTTCTAGTTTTGATACCGTCACCTTTCTAGTTTTGATACCGTCACCTTTCTAGTTTTGATACCATCACCTTTCTAGTTTTGATACCGTTACCTTTCTAGTTTTGATACCGTCACCTTTCTAGTTTTGATACCGTCACCTTTCTAGTTTTGATACCGTCACCTTTCTAGTTTTGATACCATCACCTTTCTAGTTTTGATACCATTACCTTTCTAGTTTTGATACCGTCACCTTTCTAGTTTTGATACCGTCACCTTTCTAGTTTTGATACCATCACCTTTCTGTTTGATGACACATCCCGCTACCCTGCATTGTGATGATCACCGGTTCAAAATGTGATTTTCCATCCATACCAAAGATGGATATTGTGGTCAAATACATCTTATTGATATTGAAAAAGATTTAATAATGTGATTTTCATTTTCCGTACTGCTCAGCCCTGCGGATATTGTGGTCAAATACATCCTATCGATATTGAAAAAAAATTTATAATGTGATTTTCTTTTTCCGTACCGCTCAGCCCTGTGGATCCTGTGGAAAAACATTCTGACTAATATCGTGTCTCGGTTTCAAAGGAAGCCTCAGCTCCACGCGTCTTGGTGTACAGCTCCCGGGCCTGCACAAACCACCACCTCCACCTCCACCTCTACCACCAGCACACACACACACACGCACGCATGCACGCACACACACACACACACGCACGCACGCACGCACGCACGCACGCACGCACGCACGCACGCACGCACGCACGCACGCACGCACGCACACACACACACACACACACACACACACACACACACACACACACACACACACACACAGACTCCTCCACCTGTTTGAAGTGCTTCTTTAGCTAAGTGTTTCACCAGGAAACCTCAGGCGCTTTCATGTGCTTAAGTCATGTCTATCACATTAACCTTAATTGGCTGTGCACGGCGAGAAAACAAACACAGGGCGAGTGGTGCAGAGACGGATATGACCAGAGGGAAAATAAACAACCCGGGGGGGAAAAAAGGGGGGTTGGGGCAGGGACAGAAACAGACGTGTGCCAGTGCTTCAGGGCACATGAAAAGACCTCTGGTCTCCAAGACAACCTGTGGCTGAGCTACTACTGTGGGGAGGAGACAGCGAGGGTGAGACAGCGAGGGTGAGACAGCGAGGGTGAGACATCGAGGGTGAGACAGCGATGGTGAGACAGTGAGGGTGAGACAGTGAGGGTGAGACAGTGAGGGTGAGACATCGAGGGTGAGACATCGAGGGTGAGACAGCGAGAGTGAGACAGCAAGGGTGAGACAGCGAGAGTGAGACAGCGAGGGTGAGCCATCGATGGTGAGACATCGATGGTGAGACAGCGAGAGTGAGACAGCAAGGGTGAGACAGCGAGAGTGAGACAGCGAGGGTGAGACAGTGAGGGTATGACACCGGCACACATTTAAATGGGAAATGGTGCATTTATATAGCGTTTTTATCCAAAGCACTTTACAATGTTGTTCCTCACATTCACCCATTCACCCATTCACTCACACATTCACACACAGACGGCGGTGGCGGCCATACAAGGTGCCAACCTGCTCATCGGGAGCAGTTAGGGGTTAAGTGTTTTGCTCAAGGAACGCTGCCCGGGAGGCGTGTAGTCTTTTACCAACGAACTTGCAGTTCCGCGTTCGGGTTCTGCGATCTGATTGGCCACTGACGTACGCTCTCTCTGCGCCTAAACAGCGCGTTACGCTAGTTCTGCCTAGCTCTAACACCGCCGGGGCTACGATGGGAACAGCTAGGGTGGTCGTCAAGCTGGACCGCGTACTCAAACGAGTACACTGCCGTGAAAAGCTGCCCTTGAAACAGCAGCAATACAGCTCTTCCTTGAGCTGAAGTGATGAGCCGAAAATTACTCAAGTCCAAATTGTCAACGGTTTGCTTTAAATTGTATAAGCATTCCGTGATGGTTGCATAGTCCAAGATATGGACGTTGAGAAGCTTGTTTTTAACTGTTACACGGTCGCCGTTTCCCTGCCGATGCAGTGACCATATGAAAACCAGGGGAGGACACAGATAGGCATGTTTTCATATTGTCACTGCATCGGCAGGGAAACAAGCTTCTCAACGTCCATATCTTGGACTATGCAACCATCACGGAATGCTTATACAATTTAAAGCAAACCGTTGACAATTTGGACTTGAGTAATTTTCGGGTCATCACTTCAGCTCAAGGAAGAGCTGTATTGCTGCTGTTTCAAGGGCAGCTTTTCACGGCAGTGTACTCATTTGAGTATGCGGTCCAGCTTGACGACCACCCTAGCTGTTCCCATCGCAGCCCCGGCGGTGTTAGAGGCCGAACTAGCGTAACGCGCTGTTTGGGCGCAGAGAGAGCGTACGTCAGTGGCCAATCAGATCGCAGAACCCGAACGCGGAACTGCAAGTTTGTTGGTAAAAGACTACACGCGCCCGGGAGGAGTGGGAATCAAACCCGGGAACCTCCGGATTACCAGACGATTGCTCTACCTCCCGAGCCACTGTCACCCACATACATATGCAGCACAAACACGGATATGATATATGCGAGCTTGAATGCATGTACACATTAGATTAGATTAGATTAGATATGTATTTTTTTAAATCCTGGATTCATTGGGTGAGTCAGCAAGATATTCGATTCAAATGTATTGTCACCTTATAGCAGAAGTACAGTACAACGAAAATAAGTCTGGCATCCAACCAGAGTGCAAATGTAACAGTAAAGTGCAATCGTAATACAGGTGATTATACTGTGTATAAAATATATAAATTAGTACTACTGAGTAATAGTGTTAATCAGATGTATGTACAGAGTTGTAGTATTAATATGTATTAAATATGTATTAAAATAGTATTAATATGTACAGTGATACAGGTATAAAGACACTATGGTGGTAAGTCGTACTGGCCAGCAGCGTAACTAGTAAGGGATATGTGATGCATATAAGATGGAGTGAGACAGCGAGGGTGAGACAGTGAGGGTGAGACAGCGAGGGTACGACACAGGGACACACACGCAGCGCAGACAGGGATATGACATAAGCGAACCTGAATGCATGTGCATGTGGACACACACACACACACACACACACACATTGTTAATTCGCCAACACACACCGCTGCGCGCTCACATTTATGCACACACGTCACACGCGCAATCAGGTGGGCAGGTATGCTCAACAAAAACACACATGGACACACATGGACACACACACACACACACACACACACACACTTGTATGGATGCGTGAACACACACACACCTCCAGGCTTTCAGCAGAGACAGGCTGAGTCCGGTGCCACCGGGGAAACCATGTCATCATCACCTCGTCAAAGTGACCAGCACGTTAACCTCTTTGCCCCCGGCTCGACCCTGCCCCCCCCCCCACCTCATTTTCCTCCAGTTATATTGCAAGAGGAAGAAAAACAATATCTTCATCCAGAGTCTGTGCTGTGTGTTCTTTATCTGTGGATTCTAACGTTTCATCTGAGCTGATAGGAGCTTGTTCAAAATGTGGAAGGCCTGGACGCATTTTGTTTTGCTAGTGGTAAATGGTAAATGGCTGCATTTATATAGCGTGTTTTATCCAAAGTGTTTTACAGTTTGTTCCTCACATTTGACCCACTCACTCACACATTCACACACCGACGGTGGTGCAAGGTGCCCACCTGCCCATCGGGAGCAGTTAGGGGTTAAGTGTCTTGCTCAAGGACACTTCGACGCGCTGCCCGGGAGGAGCTGGAATCGAACCGGGAACCTCTGGATTACCAGACGACTGCTCTACCTCCCGAGCCACTGTCGCCCCCGGTGGAGTGCCACTGGGCGACATCAGAGACGTTTCAACAAGAGACTAGCCAACTCCCTGTGATTCGTCCCGTAGGACTACATTAGGATAACGCACCACACGTCTGAACTCAACACTGATTTGTCTGTAGGCCATGTGTGTCAATCGGAATGGAATTTTGGTACTTATGGAACCTGTTCTAGTGACTGGTGCTTAAGGTCCTCTGACTTTGCTCGGAACAGGGTAAATCTGCATCTTGCTATGATGCCCCTCTAGCTCATGGAATGAACTCCAACAGTCTTTAACCCCTTCACTACCACACTACAGAAGGTTAACCCTTTCACTACCACACTACAGAAGGTTAACCGTTACGTTGTACATGTTTTAATTGATTGTTATCCTTACTTTTTATGCCTTTTTTTTGCTTAACTCTGTACGTAAACTTGCTGTGACTGTAAATGAGGGAAACCTCAGTTGCCTTTAGAGTTTAAATAAAGGTTTGAAATGAGAGGCTGTTGCTACTGTATGGTGCTTTGGGCATGCGCTTGCGCTTGCGTCTCTTTCTGATGAAATCTAGTATGCTAGCTAGCTAGCCGCCATGCTGAAGAGGAAGTCTGTCTTTTGTCCGGGAGGCTTACTCCTTCCTTCACAAAGTACCCGGCAATGAAAACTCTGCGTTCTGCACACACTGTACAGTACATTTTCGGTTGTGCAGCTTTGAAGGCGTTATCTTTCATCATTAAAGTATTTGGCTAAATCACAGTAAAAATCATGACAACTTGAAATGCATAGACTGTGTTCAGAAACTGTCCCTGAAGAACGACGAGGGGTATACGTTCAGACTACAGACCCAATTTTGATGTGACTCAGATCTGTTTTTTTCACAACAGTGTGAACAGCACCAATCACATCGAATCTGATCTTTTCAATTCTGATTTGGGCCACTTTCATATTTGTTCCTAAATCAGATACAGGTCTGATTTTTTGCAATGCGACCGCAGTCTGAACAGTCAGGTCAGAATTGATGTGACTTTTACGTCACTCTAGATTGACATTACAGAGTCACTCTGTAAATACAAACGTGGAAGACAGCTGTGATGGAGGTGGTCAGTGGAGGGACAGTGAGGTGTTTACCTTATTTATTAAACTTGAGAGGACATATCATAACCGGTCTGTGTTTGAAAGCATATTGAAATAAGACATGGCTTTCTTTCACCTCCTCCTCACCCCCAATATCATCTGCTCATGAATTAGCTGGTCTCCACTGCAACTTATAAATTAAACCATAAACTGTGACTTCATTTTCTTTTTTCTTTTTTTTATACGTCCATCTTCATTAATGTTCATTTGTGCATGTGGTTCACTTCAGGAGAGTGAGCAGTTCACACTGGAATCTGATATTGGCCACATTAAAAAAAGAAAGAAAAAAAAGTATGTGAACAGCCAAACAAAAAAATCTGATCTGAGCAATAAATCAGAATCGAGCACCAAGGCTTGCCGTGTGAACGTATACAGCTGCACTCTTTATACATAACACTGTCAATACAGCAATGAGTGCTGAATGGGGAAAAACAGGCTGACGTTTTTATCTCTGTTTTACACGATTGGTTTGGATCTGTAAATGCCGAATCACGTCCAATCTTTCGCCGTCGACTAAAGACGCACTTCTTCAACCATTATCTGAATTAAAAAAAAAAAAAAAAAAAACAATAAAAAAATCTAACCCTAACTAACCGTACTGTCATGCACTTGTCCTAATAAACTAACCTACACTGTAGCACTCAACACTTTGATGAACATTGTTGCTCAGCTGATAGAGTTGTGCCCTTCCTGATGGCTTGTCGTACAGAACTTGTAAGTCGCTTTGGATAAAAGCGTCAGCTAAATGACTAAATGTAAATGTAAATGATGGCCTAACTTACACCACCAACATGATTATGCGTGTGTTTGTTGACACTTTTGCATGGACGTGTGATTATGACTGGGTAATGCGCAGAGACAGAAGGATCTGTGTTTCTGGAGACAAAGCGTGGTATCTGGCCTGCTGAGGGGTTGTCGAGGCCGGGCCCGGGCATTTATTCTCCGTCAATCTGTCATCTTGTCACACCACACAGCGTGGAGGCACTGAGAAATGACCAGGGGTAAAGAAAGGGTTTGTGTAAAAGTTGTCATATTCTCTTTAGTGGGTGTTCGCTTTTGTTTATGGAAGCAAGGGCATTGTAACAGGAAGCACAAGTGAATTGGCTCAGAAATGTGTGGGATAACTAGAGTTATGCGAGTATCATCAATCATCTGAATAGATCTGCTTTTCCGACTGGCGTGTTTTCTGTCTTTCAATAGTAACCTGTCTTTCACAGTCGCAAGCGCACACACAGGCACGCAAGAACATGCGCTTGCACTTAGGGAGCATACATGCGCACACATCAAAATACCCACACCAATGCATGCACACACACACGCGCGCGCACACACTATTTAACAGCTATTTAACTCGAGAGCGGAGGCGACATTTTTACAAGTCGAACGGCGAGGGAGGCGTGCTAATTCCATCTAGTTTATTTGGACTCTGCGATCTTCCAAAACGTTTTATGATGCTGAAAAGTAGTGGAAACAATGCTATTGTTGTTTCAATTGATTCGGAAAGTTCTGGAACTGAGGCGAGACAATCAATGTTTAAGTCTTTTTCTTTTACTAGTTGCTGTGAATGGAGGACATAAACCGCTGGAGTGGTCGGTTAGCTTGTAGGTGGCGTCGTTAAAAAGGCTGGGTTGGTTAGCTCTTACATCATGGCCTTAAACGTGTCTTGAAGAACTCAGACAAAGCACTATAGAAGTAGGGCAGTGTTGTCAAAATATGATATCACAATATTTCTCTGTATTTGACGGTATAATGATTGTTGAAGATATTTGTTTTTTCTGGCATGATTTTGCACCCCTTTATTTTTGTAATTCAATCGTCATGGTGCATTTTCAATCAAAAGGTTGTATGTTAATACAATTCTTATCCCAAACGCTGTTGTGACTCCCACCTCGTCCCAACTCATCGAGTCTAATCAGACGCAATTGGAAGCAGCTGGGTGCACGCGGGGACGCACGCGGAGGGAGAAGCACCGGCAGCATAAAGAGCCTGACAGCCCGTCGTCGTTCAGTGCTTGTTCATACTGATCACTTGTGGTTAATTTTACCTAGAAGTCTATTTACAAATCTTAGCATATAGTATTCCTCGTGTCTTGGACTAAACCATTTTATTACCTTGTTTTCCCCCAGTGTTTTGTTTAGTCTTTATCTTTTGCTAACCGCCGTTGTCTTCTCCTCTCTCCTACAAGGATACCCCCCGCGCTCAGATTAACACCGTTTCGCTTCCTGCACACACTCGCTCTCCAACTGGCGTCTTGGGAGTCGGGACACACGAATGGACTTTGTACTGGGACATTTCCCCACCCTCAGTTACCGGACTGGTTAGTACACGCAAACAAACAACAGCCTGACACATTTACTGTACATTTTACACCACATTAGTTTTACATGTTAGACACACGCATCCACACACACATAGGTTATTATTAGGGATGCTCGATATTGGCTTTTTTACCGATACCGATATTCCGATATTGTCCAACTCTTAATTTCCGATACCGATATCAACCGATATCAACCGATACCGATATATGCAGGGTTTCCCCCCCCAAAAAACTGAATAATTTCAGGTAACTAATAATTTCACTGGATATATAACAAATATTGTTATTTATTAAAAAAAATTTAAACCGATACCGATATTTTCCGATATCACATTTTACTGCCGATATCGGCCGATAATATCGGTCGGCCGATAATATCGGTCGGCCGATAATATCGGACATCCCTAGTTATTATGTATTACACACCTCATTAACACGTTCCCTGCTGGCACCCACACACTTGCCCCACTTAGGCCCCGTTAGGATAGTATTGTTTATTCCACAGTTTTCTCCTGTTGTATATTTCTATTAAATCTGGTTTATTTATCATCTGTTTCCTGTGTCTGTCTGTCCCGGGGGTACTGCCACTTTTGACCACTTGGTTTGACCGTAACAAACGCTTTATAATACTGCTGAAAATACTGCAATGTTTAGATTAATTTACAAAAATCCAATCATAATTTTATGATTTGTGTATATTGTTGATGATATCTGAAATAAAATAAAAATTTAAAAACGTGTACTGCCTTTCACTAGTATGCACTCTGCTACTAAGGCATCTACTTTGCCTATAGTATTACCTACTATGCTAATATGCACTCAAGTCGGTAGAACTCAAGTTCAACACTGTTTGACAAACAATGTTATTTACCCAGAGTTGTACCCTTCCCTTCCTGCTGACTTGTTGTACAGAACTTTGTCGCTTTGGATAAAAGTGTCAGCTAAATGACTAAATGTAAATGAGGATACTTGACCCTTGTCATTGTAGGCTACTTGCGACTAAGTTCAGTTTACACCAGAGCAAACATTTAAATTAAAATGTTTAAAAGAAAAACTAAAAGTCTAATGTCACCATGGAGTAGGAGGCAAACAGACGTTATTCAAAGTTATTCTCGTTAACTTTGACTTTCTGAAGAATTCCTGTTCCCCTTTCAAAACTTTGCACACAATGTTTCTGTCGTTTAAATTCTGTGAATTTTACGTAGTCATCCGTATCTCTTCACCCAAAAATACACAATGCCTACCGTCGTTATCCCTTTCACTACCACACTATGAAGGGTTAACACTTTCAATACCACACTACAGAAGGTTAACCCTTTCACTGCCACACTACTGACGGTTAACCCTTTCACTACCACACTACAAAGGGTTAACCCTTTCACTACCACACTACAGAAGGTCACTTTAGGTCAATGCAGGTTAGCATGGATGGAAAAAGATGGAAAAACTAATAATAATAATAATTTATATTCTCCTTTGGTTCATTACAATTTACTTAGAAGGTTAACGCTTTCACTACCACACTACAGAAGGTTAACCATTTCACTACCACACTACAGAAGGTTCTGTATCATAGTCGGTTCCGCTCTGCGTCACTCATGCACTGTCCTCGCACACATGCACGCGCACTGAATAAAGACCACAATGTACCTTTATATCCCAATATTTGTCTGACCACACCCCTATCAGCTTACCTACATAAGCAGGTGTGTGGTCACCTGCTCTCCTCCTTCTCGCTTTCACCACAAGGAAGTGCCTCGGTAGATCCCCACTTGACGTGATGTGATGATAGGAGAAGAATTGGAAAACAAGAGATGCGTTGACATCATATCTTTATTTTCTCTCTCACTATATTCGAGAAAATACGGCGATATTGTCTTCGTACTGGAGTGTCTGGAAGATGATGATCATTCTAAAAATCCTCCACCGGTTTTCGTATTGGGAGCACGCCGCTACATGTCTCCCAACTGCAGTTCCTTGCTGTGGCTGGTTGCGGTAAAACCTTTCAGCGGCACAGCTGGATTGTAGGACGCGCCGCTGTTGTGAGAAGCGGTGTGTTCCAGGTTGGTGAGTAATGTTTTGCTTGCAAGCTCCACTTGTCTGTTAGTGCTATGGGGGCTAGCTGACAATGTTTACGAACACCGGCCCCAGATTAAGGGTCCTTTGTTCAAGCCTCTTAGGCAACGGCAGAGGACCTTGGTCTGAAGCCCATTATAGTTAACTAGTGGGCCACGACCAGTAACACTGGTGATCCCTGTGTTTTCTGGACGAGTGGATGTTTCTCTGTCACCGTGAGGCCCCGTCTTTCCTATACAAATGAGAGTATTCCCTCACGAGGAAATATGGGCATGGATGTTCGTTATCGGAAAATCTGTGTTCAAGTCAGCTACGGCCCAGATGGGACTTGTGCTGGCTCCGTCGGATGTTGGTAAAATCACCGTTGTAAAACTGTGTTAACATTTCGTTTCTCTTCTCTCTTAAACAGTGAGGTGGGTTTCAGAACGGCGGCCTGTCTGAGTGATTGTTATATCATTGTGTACAAGTTCAGGTGATAGCTGCTTAGCTTACGTGCTAGTGGTGGCCTACTGTTAGCCAGTCAGCTGTTAGCTGCGGCGCTAGCCTGTTGTGATCACTAGGCTAGGAAACGTTAGCTTGCGTGCTAGTTGTGGCCTACCTAGGCGAGGCTAGGAAACGTTAGCTTGCTGCTATCGGCCGAGGGCGGCCGTTAGCTTAATGCTACACTGATGAACGTGCTGTGACTATAACATGTTTTAAACACTCTTGACTACGACGTCATCTTTGACAGAGGATGTTCGTCGAACCTGCCCTGAGCCAGGCCGGCAAGGACTGCGTCAACAAGGGGGACCGTAGCGGCGGGATGGAGCGGTGACGCTGCCCAGGTCGACAACACAGTACGGCTGTGTTTACTACGGTGCCTTGTTAGAGACTGCAGTTTCGCTTGATCTGCGCTCAAGGTAGGCAAGGTCCTGACCAGACCTTGAACACTTCTTCTTGCTTTCCCTTCTAAATGTTTTGTAAATAACGATGTTTTCCAAAACGAGTGTTGCTGCACTACATTTAGGATACGACGCGAGTTATGTGTGAATTGTCTTGTCACTGGTATTTAGCTTCTCCATGCAAATCGGGTTGTTTGTTACAGATGTGAAAATGATCTGGTTGTTGTGTTGAGAAACATCATGTGTGTTTATGTACCGTGTACTCACAACTAAGGGGGTTAAACTAACCTATAAAGCTATGCTTAGTGACATATGAGTAAAGAATGATTCTTTTCTCAGCCTGTAATGACAATGAACAGTGTGTTCACATATTAACAGGTTTTCCTGTTTTAACTGGCCGTATTAAGGGTAAAGTAGGAGGGTTGTGTTTCCCCCCGGTTCCCTGGGGACTTTTTCATCCTCCTCTCAGACATGTTGTTACACTACATTGTGTCACTGTGTGGTAGGGATACGATGTAACCCTTAGCTTGATTGCTGAGGTTGTGCTAAAACTGCTTGAGAAACTTTATTTTCCTAAAAGAAAAAATTGTTTGGTCGCTTTTCGTGTGTGCTTAGCAAGGCCTGTGGCCGATACTAATCGAGAATTATGTATTCTCTCATTAAGAAAAACGGCGTTCCTCTGTAGAGTGTTTATTGCCATTTTTTGTAGGTGATGATGGGTTGTGTGTGTCATGTGACCTACAACTGGGTTGGACTGGCCACAGAAGCACATGTGTAAGTTTGGTACCGGGGCTCTTGGAGAGCCCTCTCTATTCTGTGTTTTTTTCTTAGTAAAAATCAGATAGCAGGTTAGCACATGCGCTGTGTGAAGCTGTTAGACGCTTCATGGAGCTGACTATGACTGTGTCATACTCTCTTTTTGTCATTACATCGTATCATGGGTGTGGGGTCGTAAAGGGGTGAACTGGTAACCTTTCCTCCCCCTTTTTTCTGTTGGTCAGGGGTAAACCCACCTGTCCTTCAAGGTTCCTGTCACGTTGCGGTTCGGCACGTTACAGGGTGAGGGGGGGGGGGGTTTCCTGGTCCCACGCCCTGGAATATTGGGCGTGTGCACCGCAGAAATTCCCCCGCCATAGAGTACGTCACTGTGCGCGTCTCTGTTGGTAGGACTTCCGTGTGCTGTTCAGGTCCATGTGATGGATCTGTTTCGGGGGGTGGTCAGGGCTCCTCCTCACGAAGCTCCTATTCGGGCCTTCTGTGAGTTGGGACTCTCCTTCCATGTGAGGGAGCCTCCTTCAGAGTACAGAGCCTCCTCCTCAGATTGTCAAGGTGAGTGGAACCTCAAGAAGGAGTCCTACTCTATTGTGTGTGTATTCGATTCAATTCGATTATTGAGTGTGTATGGGTTCAGTGCCTCCTCCCCGGAGAGCCCTAAAACCAATTTTTTACATGGCTCAAGGTGCAATATATTCTTTTCAATCTGTACAGCTCGTGTGGGAAGTCTCTCTGGGGATTTCCGTCTCCTTCCTATGGGAGGGTGGTGGGATGTAAAAATGTGAAAATGTTTTACCCCCGGCTGTGTAGACTGGGATACATACTGTTGGTGCTTCCTTCTCTTCTATTAAAAAGAGTTGGAGTTAGGAAGTATCACACCCCTCTTGTCGTTCCCCTGGGCGCCTTGGGGATTCAATGACAGGTCTAAATAGCCTGTTCATTGATGTGGTTGTGTCCCGACGCACGCATAGTGCTAGCTCGGGGTGTTCTGTAATCAGGCGACTGACTGGCACGCCTTGGTTGCTTGGGGTTAAAACGGCGTTTTTATAAAGCAACTGGGATAGATGTTTTTCCTCTTCCGACGACCTGTTTTGGTTGTCGACGGATTCTCGTTCATATCTGGGGGATGATGACGGAATGGATCTGAACATATGTAGAGGGGTCTCACGCCCTGGGGGTGGGCCACCGGGCGCGGTTCGCCCCGAATGTCTGGGTGGCGCCTTCTTTTCATGTTTAAGATCAACACGCATATCTGCCCCTTCTCCTGGAGTAGGCATGTCGGCGTGGTTAGGGCACGGGACTGGTTCTGGTCACGCTGGTCCGGATCAGTTAAACCCGTTGTCCGCCGGGGATGCAGATCTGCTGTTCTGGTACCCTGAGAGACTTGGGCTTTTTTCAGGGGGAAAAATGCCAGGTCGGTCCGGGTGTCACAGGGTTAAGCTCTATGGAGACCCTAGTTGGGTACATTTTGTACTCTGTAATGGCTTACGGCCATGCCAACCTGTACACGCTCGATCTCGTCAGATCTCGGCCGCTACACAGGTTGGTCCTGGTTAGTACTTGGTTGGGAGACCGCCTGGGAATACCAAGTACGGTGTGCTTGGGGCTGGTTCTCCATTCTTTTCGCTCCTCTTTCACGCATGGCGAAGAGGGGCCTGTTGGGGTGGTCTTTGACCTCCTCTGGTGACCCTGTGCTTCCCGTATCGCCGGGCCCGGTCCGAAGTAATGTTTCGTCGACCCGTAGGCCTGGGATAACCCTTTTTTGAAAACTGAAACACTTGTACTGCGGTATAGCCTGTGTATACCCGCAGGTGTGTTTTGGAGTTTTTTCTTGAGGGGTTATAGGAACAACCACCGCATTGGGTAACGACAAGGTGGTTGATTCCCTGGTGTGTTGGAGCAGTGTCAACTCCCGGGTTACCCGGTTGAGGGTGCCCCTGCACGTTCATGACGTCTGCCAATCGTGTCAGCCTTCTCTGCCTCAACCCCTCTGGGTGGTTTTTTTTTAAATGGAGGCTTGGTCATGCAACAACGCCAGCATACGCCCCTTCCGCCGGGGCGGTTGTTTTCAGCTGACTCCTTTGGCGCCTGTCTCGTCCGCAGTCTCCAGGCTCGGGTTAACAGCCTGTTGCCTGGTTTTTTCCCCGGTGCGCTGCCTGCTTCCGTTGGTTAACCCTTAGAAGTCTAACCTAAATAGCTCCTCCTCCTGAGAATTTCCCCCTTTTTTTTTGTTACATAATATAAAATTACAGATTCATACCTTCAAAATAAGCCATCAATTGTCAAATTTGAGATGATAGTTTTCAATCAATGTCCTATCAAACATTCTGGTACAGTCATTACCAATTTGCAGCAGGAGCCTCTGAAGGGAATTCAGTGAATTCAGCTAATGATAAGGGAACTACACTCCTTCCCAGAATTCAATGTGATGTCAATGTTAATTTCAATGACTAATTCACACCATGAAACAAAGGCCCAGCAGGGAACAATTACAGCTGAATGGGGGTATAGTGTGACTGATCAATACAGGCAACACACACTTTGATTTGATGCCATGCATATACACACACTAGATAGACAGAGGTTTAGATATTTAGATAGATATATAATAGTAATATAATAGAAAGAGAGAGAGAAAGAAAGAAAGAAAGAAAGAAAGAAAGAAAGAAAGAAAGAAAGAAAGAAAGAAAGAAAGAAAGAAAGAAAGAAAGAAAGAAAGAAAGAAAGAAAGAAAGAAAGAAAGAAAGAAAGAAAGAAAGAAAGAAAGAAAGAAAGAAAGAAAGAAAGAAACAGAGAGAGAGACATTTATAATAATAATAATTATAATTATTATTATTATTATTATTATTATTATTATTATTAAATAGAATAATGTTCTATAGGCTTGCCGTGGTAGTCAGTGATACTGGTGTCATTCTGTGTTCAGGCTTCCATACTTATTGAAAAGAATGCTCATATCCAAAAGTATTAGATAGATATAGGTCATACATGTAGGTATGCATTTGGTTACACACACACACAGAAGTAATCTCAGACCGGGAGTAGTCTCAGAGAGGGAGATACAGAGGAGAGATGGAGAGAGAGATTTGAACTTAGTGTCCACTTGGGTGTCTGAAAACAGGCTGAAGTTAAACATCTCAAAAACCAAGAGCCTAATATTGGGATCCAAGCATACTATAAGAAAAGACGTGAAGCTAAGTATATCTTTAGACGGAACAGCTATTGAGCAAGTTAGAGAGGCAAAGCTGTTGGGTGTCACACTTGATGGAACACTCTCATGGTCAACTCACACCAACAATGTGGTTGCCAAAATGAGCAGAGGTATTTCAATTATCAGAAGGTGAGGTGTAGGTATTTTCTAGCCGATCTGATATTGAAGCAAGTGATACAGTCATTAGTTCTTTCTCACCTTGACTACTGTCCAGCTGTCTGGTCTAATGCCTCAAGACAAGAGCTCAATAAGATCCAGCTCACTCAGAACAGAGCGGCCCGTCTGGCCCTGAACTGCTCAATGAGAAACAGTGTGGAGGGGATGCATACCAAGCTGTTGTGGTTGAAGGTGGAAGACAGACTGGATTGCAGCCTGATCTTGTTCATGAGGAATATATATATCTCAAGAGAACCTATCTGTTTGTATTCACAGCTAACATGTACACATGATCGACATAAGTATAATACTAGGCATGCCTGTAGGGAAACGTTCACACTGCTACTACCAAAAACCAATGCAGCAAAGAAAACTGTGTTATATAGAGCCATGTCATATTGGAATAAACTGCCAGTACATCTTACTCAGATAACCAGTAAGATAAGTTTTAAAAATAATTTGAAAAGAGCATTGAGAGAAAAAGAAATTAGTTTACATTAAAGAAAAACACAGATACTGTAGTTTACACTGTAAAGAAATGACTGTCTGAGAGTTTAATCCCTTTTATTGTATTTTCTGTGATCTGATACTCTGTTTGTGTACTGTAATGCTATTTGGAAATATTTTTATATTTTTATATGTAGGAATATTGGAATATATTTTTAAATGTATGCTACTATAATGTTATGTATGTATGTACTGTTTTTGTTGTGTGTGGACCCCAGGAAGACTAGTTGTTGCTGCGGTGATGACTAATGGGGATCCGTAATAAAGATAAAGATAAAGAGAGGGAGATAGGGAGATATAGATAGAGAGAGGGAGAGAGAGAGGGAGAGATAGAGGGAGAGAGATATATATAGGTTAGAAAGCAACCTGGGTTCTCAGACAGACAGACAGACAGACAGACAGACAGACAGACAGACAGACAGACAGAGAGAGAGAGAGAGAGAGAGAGAGAGAGAGAGAGAGAGAGAGAGGCGACGTCATCTTTCCTTCACACCGTGCGGAAAGCGCGGGTGACCAAAACACCAAACTCGTCACACAGTAGCCAGTGGCTGATCATATACACACACGCACTCTGCCATACTTAGTTAATGTTTTAGCGCGACGTGGGTATACAGGACTGTCGAAGCAGAAGAAGCAGACATACATAGAAGCAGACTCGACACAAGTTTCGTCTTGACGCTGCGTCTCAGCGGCAGCGCACACACACACACACCACATTATTCTGCGAAGCAGCTCAGTGTCCCGTGGATATTATTGCAAGAGATATTTCATACATATTATGAAAAGCCGATGCCGATCTGTTGTTTAGAATTTGGATGGGGGGTAGCGAGTCTCTGATACCTCTCACCTCTGCGCGGGGGTCTAAGTGTCTAACACCTATTCACAGCGCACACGCTTCTCTTGTGTGTGTGCGCGCGTGCGTGACGTGCATTTCGTGACGCGCTGTAGTTCTCTGGCAAACGCAGATAATTACAAGCATAACATCTAGCAAGAATTAAACGTATTTACAAATAGTATTATGTTTAGCAAGTAAGGAGACATATATAGTAAATCTCAAAGCACTCGAAATTGTCATTTTTCTATTTTTACAGATTTCTGAAAAGCGTGACTTCCAGAGCATTTATGAGTCATTCTAAATCCCTTTGTTCTCCGCCCACGGGTCCAAACAAGCCCCGCGACCTAAAAGGGTTAACCTTTTTTGTGTGCTTACGGCCATGCTGACTGCCTGTTCTGCAGGGTCAGTGTGCCAGGCGGTGTACTGTTGGGGGGACAGGGCCCGCTTGGCTGAGGGGCCTTTGTCCGGATACGCTGGCGATGTGGGGGGCGGGGTCACTAAGTGCCCACCTGGTGGGGTCTTGATGCTGGCATCATGGACTTCTCCGGGCCCCCGTTCCAGGGGGTCCAGTCCCTTTGGTGGGTCTGGGCCTTCCTTCGCGCTCCGCTGCTACGGCCTTGCCACGGGGTTGGGTTTGCCCTTGACCCCGTGATTCTGGGGGCAGTAACGAGGTTGTTCCCTCCGTTCGTTCCCAGGTGGCATGCGGGTTGTGCGTGTGTGTAGTTGTGGGGTCAGGCCACGGTCTGCTCACCCTGTGCGTTGAGTTGCTTGAGTGCCTCTTCGCATGGTCGGGTCCGTCGCCCTCCCGGGAAACCTCCAATAGGGGGGGTGCCCTCCATTAGGGGGGGTCGGGGGGGCTCGGCCCTCCCTGTTCTGATGGTTGTGGGGGGCCTTCAGCGGGGTGTATTTGTCGGCCGGTGGCTCCGCTCGGCCTCCCTATGTGCATGAGTGACGCCGAGCGGAACCGACTATGATACAGAACGATAGGTTATGACTATAACCAAGTTCTGTTAATAGTGGTGACGCTCGGTGTCCGACGCCGCTGCAGCCCTTGATCTCACCTTGTGGTGAAAGCTTGAGAAGGAGGAGAGCAGGTGACCACACACCTGCTTATGTAGGTAAGCTGATAGGGGTGTGGTCAGACAAATATTGGGATATAAAGGTACATTGTGGTCTTTATTCAGTGCGCATGCACGTGTGCGAGGACAGTGCATGAGTGACGCCGAGCGTCACCACTATTAACAGAACCCTTCACTACCACACTACAGAAGGTTAATAATAAATGTACAAAACGCTCCAGCTTGTAGCTGGGTGGCGTAGCGGACATTACGCTCGTCACCAACGCAAGAGACACCGGTTTCAAATCCGGCTGTCGGCGTTGCCTCCGGCTTGGGCCGGTCGTCATACTAACTCAATTGGCAGAGTTGGCGGGTGGGAAGTCGAAGGGTGGTAGTCTGGTCGCCTGTTTCTATCACTGGTTAAGCTTAGGCACTCTTTCGAAGTTGGTTAAGGTTAGAGTTTGTCTTAGAGCAGGGCGATAGAACACCAGCCCTGATTCCAAACTCTAACCTTAACCAACTTCGAAAGTGTCGCCTAAGCTTAACCAGTGATAAACTAGGCGTTAGGTAGTTTGCAGGCTGTTCGAGGCGGAAATGGGCGCGTCAGTGGCCAATCAGATTGCACCAGAAACGTCAGTGGCCAATTAGATTGCAGAACGCGAACTGGAAATCCGTTGGTAAAAAACTAGACGCAGTCTGGTTGTTGTGATCAGCGACTCCTACAGGTCGGTCGGGGTGCCTGCACAGCAAAGTCAGGAAAAATGGCGGGGGCAGTGTGAGCCTCCTACACGTTACTCCTCGCCAAAATGAGAGTCCGCGCTGGCAGGTGAAAAGATGTGACAGGCTGCCTCCACATGTATCGGAGGGGACAAGGCTTCTATCCTCCCTACAACCGGCCAGTGGGGGGCATATGTGAGCAACGATCAGGACAGGGGAGCACGAGAGGTAAATTGGGATGGGGGAAGAAATCACAGAAAAAAGGAGGGGAAAAAAAGTAGATACAAAAAAAACTGTTTTAGAAAACAAATTGGGAAAACGACACTCATCTCCCATCTGAATGAGGCGTGATTGATCGGGACATAATTTATTTGATTCCTGCTATTTGTTTGTCCCAGGAATTCTTTCCCTTTTTGGAAAACCATTGGTTCTCCTACAGAGAGTTCCTGTACGTTCGCAACATGTCTCGGTGGCATCTTTTAACACATCCTCGTCCTCTAGAGAAAAGTCGCACAGCTGTCCCGTAAAACCACCCCCTTCCTAATTTCTCTCTCTCTCTCCTGGCCTAGTAAAGACTCGCTCTAACCAGATGCTCTATGGCTTGTTAACTCCCTCCCATGTAACTCAGCTCTTCCCCGCTAATAAGACGTGCATGGCTGAACATCAAGTCAACAATACCCACACAAAGCTATGTGTGGTGAACGTCTATGGAAAGTTGTCTTCTCTTCTCTTTCTTCTCTTCTCTTCTCTTCTCTTCTCTTCTCTTCTCTTCTCTTCTCTTCTCTTCTCTTCTCTTCTCTTCTCTTCTCTTCTCTTCTCTTCTCTTCTCTTCTCTTCTCTTCTCTTCTCTTCTCTTCTCTTCTCATCCCTCCTCTCCTGGACTCCCCCCTCCCCCTCCACTTTCCTCCTCTCCTCTCCTCTTTTCTCGCCTCCCCTCTCCTCCCCTCTCCTCTCCTCTGCTCTTCCCCCCTCTCCTCTCCTCTCCACTCCTTTCACCTTCCCACCTCTGCCCTCCCATCCTCTCCTGTCCTCTTCCCCCCTCTCCTCTCCTCTCACCGCCCCACCTCTCCCCTCCCATCCTCTCCTCCTCTCCTCTGCTCTTCCCACCTCTCCTATCCTCTCCTCTCAAGTCCTCTCACCTCCCCCCTCTCCACTCATCCTCTCCTCTCCTCTCCCCCTCCTCCACCTCTCTCTCCTCTCATCTTTAGTGTAAATGGAGCAAGAGAAGGAGAGCCGTCCACAGAGCTCACCGTGACGTTTCCCAGACTGTTTTCTTTCTTTACTCTCCATCTTAGGCCTCGTTGAACTGGAGCCACTACGCAACTGTAAAAGCATTCTGTCTGCCTTATCTGAAGGATGAAGAATGTGAACTGTGAGTCAGGATATAAAGGGGCTTCAATCAAACGTAGTATAGCTGAGGTCACTGTGTCTTGTACCTCTCTCCAGGAGCACCAGATAGTGCTCTGTTATCTGACTACTTGTACCTGACAGATGTGTTTTATAGACGCAATATATATACATGTATATAACCACTTAAGAGATAATCAAGATTAATCAAGATTACTAAAGCGATCTGACCCCCAAAAGACACGCACACACACACACACACACATGCGCGCACGCACGCACGCACGCACGCACACACACACACACACACACACACACACACACACACACACACACACACACACACATGTGTTTTATAGACTCAATAAATATAGCCACTTAAGAGATAATTAATCAAGATTATTAAAGTGAAAGACACACACACACACACACCTGCGCACGCACGCACTGAAACCACATATTTTCAGGATCCACAAATCTCAAATATCCATTTATTTCAATTTATTGTCATCTCTAAATCCACGTGAAGTCATCCAGCTCCAGTTATTTCTCCAAAAACACATAACTCTTCTCCCTGTCTCTGCCGAGGGCCAGCTGGAAGGGGGCGAGCAGTGTTGCCCTCGTTAGTGGGGCCATTTGAAGCTGCCCGTATGGAGCTGGCTGCGCTATAAAGCCTCTCCCTGGGAGAGCGATGCTACTGAGACCCCAAACAAACAGCGTGTCCGACCGTCAATATGACGGCTGTTGCCAGGCCAGCCAAGCTCGGCTCGCTGGAATGAGAGTATTTAATCAGGAGACAAAAGCCATATTTTCACCAGTTTGTTTTTGCTGAGCAGCGGGGGGTGTGCCTAAGTGTGCCTTTGTGTGCGCTTGCACTCGCAGAGAACGCATGAAAGAGGGTTTGCACGTACATATGCGTGCATATGCATTAGCGCATGTTCGCATGTACACGTATGTGTGTGTGTGTGTGCGTACATGCACACGTGTCTGTGCGTCTCTCTATGAATCAGAATCAGAATCAGTTTTTATTGCCAAGTAGTTTACACATACAAGGAATTTGATTTGGTCGTTTTTGGTGCGACATTAACGCAGACAGGCAATTACGGTAGAATCAAATAAAAAGGTAGAATAAAATAAAATGGAATATGAGCTAAATGAAAATAGAAGCACAATAAAATAGAATATAATTATAAAATAAAATAGGCCAGGGTTGTGTGCACGATGTGGTTGAGTATATACACTAATTAGAATTAAAATAACAATACGGCGGGATGGAATATTTAGCAGGGCTGTGCAATTGAGCAGTAATCTGCAAAAAGTATGAAGTATGAACAGTAAAATGTATGAACGTGAAGTATGAAAGAGTGTTCGCACGTACGTATGCGTGCATATGCATTAGCGCATGTTCGCATGTACATGTATGTATGTGTGTGTGTGTGTGTGTGTGTGTGTGTGTGTGTGTGTGTGTGTCTGAGTGTGTGTGTGTGTGTGTGTGTGTGTGTGTGTGTGTGTGTGTGTGTGTGTGTGTGTGTGTGTGTGTGTGTGCGTGCGTGCGTGCGTGCGTGCATGTCTCTATGTGGGAGGCATGCCAGGGGCATGAGGAGTCATTAGGAGGGCCCATGGTGACCACCCATGATGGTTGCAGGGGCCCCAGAGAAACACAGCTTGGATAAACAGCTTGACAAAGCTCCTTGGACTCCAGCTGAGTCTCTCTGTGAGGGGGGGCCACGGTTAATGGCCCCCGTCCTTAAAATACAAACACTATTCCACACATGGTTAGACACAGCAGCTAAAGGAATGGACCGGGTCACTGCGTATAGAGAGGTATTCCTATGAGGCACAGCGAGAAGTCACAAAAAGTGTGACTTTTTATTTGGTGCGGAAAACCTGGTCTTTAGAGCCACACGCTGGAGTTTTTAGGGCCATCTGTAGATTCTGGGAAATGTTGATTTGCAGATGGAGAACAAGCTTTCTCAACCCATATAACTATATAATAGCATGTACAATAATTCTGTATATATATTGTGGCAGATATCATCCCCCGTCCCATGGCTACGTGGAGGAAGGGGGATACTACTGCCACGGGCAGAGGAGAGTTAATTAAGGAGTTGATTAGGACTGATGGAATACACCTGTGCACCACGTGATCACCCACATCCCACACACACACCAGACACACATAGCATAAAACCCTAGGAGAGACAGAATAGAGTTGAGTGGAGGTGAGGAAGGAGCAGAGAGCAGAGAGAGTGTTGTACATAGTTTGTGAGGTGAGAGGTAGTTGAAAGGAGAGGAGAAAGCGAGAAGGTGTTCGTGGTACTGGACCCTGGACTGGCTGAGATACCCCCTTGTGAAACTGACCCTGGACTGGAAGACAAACCCTGAGTATTGAACATTCCCTTTTTGTACGAGAGCCTGATACGTGTTTTGACCCTGGACTGTTATTCGAGTACCCTAATTGCCCATCGGACTTTGTGCTATTAATTAATAAATATCTTTTATTTATTGAAATTGTGCTTGTGTGTAACTTGGATTTGTTTGTTTTGAACCGTGTCGAGCCTGAACACCACCAGGCTCGTCACAATATATATATATTTATTCTTACCATATATCTCTCCCCACATGTTACTGTAGATACATGCATAATAATCCTTTTTGCATGTCTGTAGATGATGTATCTATATCTGTACATATCCCTTACCTACTCTTACTAGTTACACTGCTGGCCAGTATGACTTACTACCATAATGTCTTTATACCTCCAGTTTAATCACCTGTACATTGTATTTATTACTATTGCACTTTACTGTTACATTTGCATCCTTCTTTTTGTTGTACTGTACTTGATCCATCATATTTCAATATATATATATATTTTTTACAAACAGTACAAATAAAAACAAACATGTTACAGCTTGAGAAAACAGTAAAATAATAATAATCTCCTTTAGCAGTTGTACACAGGTTGTGTATAAAGAGCACTCCCTATAATTTTTTAGAGAACGGAAAAGCATCCGATCCCACTTGGTTTGCAGATTGGGCCTTTAAAGTTTGTACTGTATGTATTGAAATCGCTGCCATACAGGAGAACACACATACGACACACATGGGCGTAGGTGTGGTGTCAACACTGGGGGGTCTGGAGGTCCTCCCTCAGTAAACTTTGAGCGTCAAACACTTCATTTCCTGCATTCTGGTGTAGGCTACTTTTATGCACCAATTTGTGCCTTTTCTGCACCAATTCATGTTGGAAATGTCTTTATTTATGTAATGAAATATAATGCAGCGAGGCACTTAAATTGTTGGTTAATATATAGTTACAGCTACTGTAAGAAGGATATAGAAATGTTTTGTTTTCACTACAATTATTCTTATTTTCTACCTCTTTTGGGGAGGGGGTTGTCTTTCATATTAGCAAAATCTTTTGAGGTTGGACAAATTGACTTCTTCTTAATATTGAGGAGGGACATGTCGCCTGCAGCCCCCCCTAAACCTATGCACATATACAACACACAGACACAAACACACACGCACACACACAGACAGACATACACACACACGCACATGCACACGCACACGCACATGCACACGCACACTGTTCCACATGATTAGACACACCCTGCATCAGTAGATGTGGTTACCACATGGCTTCGTCCACATTGGGGCCGAGAGGGTTTTCTGACGTCAGCCAAACCATGTGCTCTGCAGGAGAGGTTTTACCGGACCGGGACCCAGGCCCGCCCCGGGGTCCTGGCGGAGGAAGAAGGAGGAATGAGGAACAGTAGATCTCCCCTGGAAGTGTCCGGGGTCAGGAGTGGGTCTCTGTCTGGGACGCCGGCCTGTAGAGCTCTTCTCTCCAGCCGTCACTTCATGTCTGAAGGAAATAAAGCTAAGGCATATCGGAAACCTGCATTTTCCAGTTAATAATTTAAATTTCAAACCATGATGTTTTTCTTTTCTCCCTGTGTGTGTGTGTGTGTGTGTGTGTGTGTGTGTGTGTGTGTGTGTGTGTGTGTGTGTGTGTGTGTGTGTGTGTGTGTGTGTGTGTGTGTGTGTGTGTGTGTGTGTGTGTGTGTGTGTGTGTGTGTGTGTGTGTGTGTGTGTGTGTGTGTGTGTGTCTGTGTGTGTGTGTGTGTGTGTGTGTGTGTGTGTGGCTTTGTTTTCCTACCACTGTCGGGGCCAAAATATCCCCACAAGTGATGAAAATATGGTATTTCTTGTCATTGCGGGGGGACATGGGGGGGGGACATGGGCTGGAACCCCCACATGGTAAAGGTGCTATTCTAAAGGTTAGGGGTTATGGTTAGGGTTATATTAAAGGGATAGTTCTGGGTTGTCATTAACCCTTTCACTACCACACTGCAAAGGGTTAACACTTCCGCTACCGCAACTACAAAAGGTTAACGCTTCCGCTACAACACTACAGAAGGTTAACCTTCTATAGTGTGGTAGTGAAAGGGTTAAGTTGTATGAAACACGTGCCAGTGGTGTCGTGGATGCAAGGCTATTACCTTACTTACCAAGTTCTGTGGTCTGGAGGTTCTGAGTGGGTTCCAAGCGACCCGGAGGGCAAACAGGGTCTGAAAACCAAAAGGTTTTAGTCGATGCCACAAAATATAGGCACAAGCGTCACCCGTTTCCAACTCGAAACCACAGCCCTCCAGAATTTCCGATGCTGCTTTCTATCGCTTGGTACTATTTTGTGTCTCGGAAAAAAGCTGGTGTATTACTACGCGCAGGAGCCGGCTCACGGTTAACGTGGCCTATCAGCTGTTTGAACATGCTGGAGGTCTGTGGTTTTGTTTTGGAGGTGGTTAACCCTTTGCCTGCATGTGGATTAAAACCGTTTCTGCCGTTTGCCGTCTCTCTAAAGCTTCCCGGTTCACTCAGAACCCGACCAGTAAGTAAGCTAATAATATAATGAATGGAAGTGGACATGGCCAGTTAGCCGTCGGGAGAGGTGTTGGACAATGCCTAGGCTAACTGGCCATGTCCGCTTCCATTCATTGTGCTAAGCTAGGCTAACGTGCAGCCAGATAGCTTTCTACTGAACGCACAGAGAGAAAACTGGTATCTATCTTATTGTCTCTCTCTGGAGAAGACGGTAAGCTAATTTCCCAAAATCTTGACGTGTTCTAAGGTTAGGATTAGGGTATGGTTAGGGTAAGAATGTAAATCTATGGAACGTCCCCACTCCCCACTATGCATGGATACATGGCTGTGTGTGTGTGTGTGTGTGTGTGTGTGTGTGTGTGTGTGTGTGTGTGTGTGTGTGTGTGTGTGTGTGTGTGTGTGTGTGTGTGTGTGTGTGTGTGTGTGTGTGTGTGTGTGTGTGTGTGTGTGTGTGTGTGTGTGTGTGTGTGTGTATACACGTGCACTTGTGTACAGTATGTGCACCACCATGGTCCAGACCGGTCCTCTGCGCTCCCAGCCATGAAAGAAAATGATTCCAAAAGATTATGTTGAAGAGTTCAGCCACTTTAGAAAACAATACCAACCATAAATACTGAACAAACCCAAAGTGCTTGGAAAGTCCTGCACATAATATGAATTCTGTAACCGTGGTATCGCGTGTGTGTGTGTGTGTGTGTGTGTGTGTGTGTGTGCGTGTGTGTGTACTGTGTGTGTACTGTGTGTGTGTGTGTGTGTGTGTGTGTGTACTGTGTGTGTGTGTGTGTGTGTGTGTGTGTGTGTGTGTGTGTGTGTGTGTGTGTGTGTGTGTGTGTGTGTGTGCCTGTCTGTGTGAGTATATTCTTTACGACCTCAGGGTTTCACTGGTCTGGCACGAACGATATCTATTCAATATATCTCCTCGTCTGTTTCCACCCCGCCCAAATAAACCGCGCACGTCGGTCTCTATGTTCTGTATCTATCTCTCCCATATCCTAAAGACAATAAAGCCCCTCACCCCTCTCTGCGACCAGAGCTTTTTAGTTATTATGGCTGTCGAACGCGGCTCAGGAAGATATCACGTTATTGTGTCTCTGTTAGTGGTTTCGGGGGCGACGCCATCGGAAATCAAAGTCTGTACTGCGTCTCTGCGGGAACGACGGTCGTACTGCGTCTCTCTGACAGGAGAGGTCGTAGGGTTGGGATTAATGAAATGTCGGGGAGGGTGTATATATAAGCTGAGTCTGTATGAACGCACACAGACATACTCGTCAGCCGATGTACAAACACAAATACACACACGTACAGAGATACACACTCACACACAGACGCTATGATGTGTCAATTATAAACACACATTACACACACACACTTTCTCATGCAAGGATGCATATGTATTGGACACATACACACACATACACGCACACACAAACTCTCAAGCAAGGATGTACAATATACACACACACACACACACATGCATACGCACACACACAAATACACACATGTACACGTATAGAGATACACACTCACACACAAACACATGCATACGCACACACATGCGCACAGACACATGCACATGCATACACACAAACACCTTTTTATGCAAGGATGCATATGTATTGTACACACACACACATGCATGCACACACACACACACACACACACACACACACACACTTGCGTGCACACACAAACACACAAACACACATACACACAAACAAGGATGCATATGTATTGTACACACCCACACACACATACACGCACACACACTCTCTCAAGCAAGGATGCACACGCACACACACACACACACACACACACACACACACACACACACACACAC
>NC_140174.1:31222952-31270452 GCF_963971535.1 Notolepis coatsorum | reverse complement strand
CGTTACCATGGTGATCCATGACTTTAACTGTGGCGTTACCATGGTGATGCATGACCTTTACTGTGGCATTACCATGGTGATCCATGACCTTTACTGTGGCGTTACCATGGTGATCCATGACCTTTACCGTGGCGTTACCATGGTGATCCATGGCCTTTACTGTGGCGTTACCATGGTGATCCATGACTTTTACTGTGGCGTTACCATGGTGATGCATGACCTTTACTGTGGCGTTACCATGGTGATCCATGACCTTTACTGTGGTGTTACCATGGTGATCCATGACCTTTACTGTGGCGTTACCATGGTGATGCATGCCTTTTACTGTGGCGTTACCATGGTGATGCATGACTTTTACCGTGGCGTTACCATGGTGATGCATGACCTTTACTGTGGTATTACCATGGTGATGCATGCCTTTTACTGTGGCGTTACCATGGTGATGCATGCCTTTTACTGTGGCGTTACCATGGTGATGCATGACCTTTACTGTGGCGTTACCATGGTGATGCATGACTTTTACTGTGGCGTTACCATGGTGATGCATGACTTTTACTGTGGCGTTACCATGGTGATGCATGACCTTTACTGTGGCGTTACCATGGTGATCCATGACCTTTACTGTGGTGTTACCATGGTGATCCATGACCTTTACTGTGGCGTTACCATGGTGATCCATGACCTTTACTGTGGCATTACCATGGTGATCCATGACCTTTACTGTGGCGTTACCATGGTGATCCATGACCTTTACTGTGGTGTTACCATGGTGATCCATGACCTTTACTGTGGCGTTACCATGGTGATCCATGACCTTTACTGTGGCGTTACCATGGTGATCCATGACCTTTACTGTGGCGTTACCATGGTGATGCATGACCTTTACTGTGGCGTTACCATGGTGATGCATGACCTTTACTGTGGCATTACCATGGTGATCCATGACCTTTACTGTGGCGTTACCATGGTGATGCATGACCTTTACTGTGGCATTACCATGGTGATCCATGACCTTTACTGTGGTGTTACCATGGTGATGCATGACCTTTACTGTGGCATTACCATGGTGATCCATGACCTTTACTGTGGCGTTACCATGGTGATGCATGACCTTTACTGTGGCATTACCATGGTGATCCATGACCTTTACTGTGGTGTTACCATGGTGATCCATGACCTTTACTGTGGCGTTACCATGGTGATCCATGACCTTTACTGTGGCGTTACCATGGTGATGCATGACCTTTACTGTGGCATTACCATGGTGATCCATGACCTTTACTGTGGCGTTACCATGGTGATCCATGACCTTTACTGTGGCGTTACCATGGTGATCCATGACCTTTACTGTGGCGTTACCATGGTGATCCATGACCTTTACTGTGGCGTTACCATGGTGATGCATGACCTTTACTGTGGCGTTACCATGGTGATCCATGACTTTTACTGTGGCGTTACCATGGTGATCCATGACCTTTACTGTGGCGTTACCATGGTGATCCATGACTTTTACTGTGGCGTTACCATGGTGATCCATGACTTTAACTGTGGCGTTACCATGGTGATCCATGACCTTTACTGTGGCGTTACCATGGTGATCCATGACCTTTACTGTGGCGTTACCATGGTGATGCATGACCTTTACTGTGGTGTTACCATGGTGATCCATGACCTTTACCGTGGCGTTACCATGGTGATCCATGACCTTTACTGTGGTGTTACCATGGTGATCCATGACCTTTACCGTGGCGTTACCATGGTGATCCATGACCTTTACTGTGGCGTTACCATGGTGATCCATGACCTTTACTGTGGCGTTACCATGGTGATGCATGACCTTTACTGTGGCGTTACCATGGTGATCCATGACCTTTACTGTGGTGTTACCATGGTGATCCATGACCTTTACTGTGGCGTTACCATGGTGATCCATGACCTTTACTGTGGTGTTACCATGGTGATCCATGACCTTTACTGTGGTGTTACCATGGTGATCCATGACCTTTACTGTGGCGTTACCATGGTGATCCATGACCTTTACTGTGGCGTTACCATGGTTGATTATTTACACAATGGTCGTAAAAACTGAAATTACCTTCAAACCACCATGACACCTTTTTGTAAGGGATTGGAGCAATTTACTATGCAGTATATCATTATCATACAGTACGTGGTAGAAGTGGAGGTTTGTCTCATGAAACCCTATAGCGTTAACCCTGGTCAGTGAACCAGAACAAATGACTGGCCTCCGCTTCGGTCTCTAGGTACATTATTACAGCAGGTCCTGCACACAGTGTTGATGGAACACTATGGAAATGAGTATTACTACAGTAGAACTACACAGCATGACCTCTGGAGAAAACTGCAGGGTCACGACTTGATGGAAAGCCGGTCCTGCTCCGAGGCACATGCACACGCACACGCACACACACATACATATATGTGATATATACTGTACGCACGCCGCTCCACTATAACACACATACATGCATGTACAATGAGAGGAAGTTCACCCATTGTGTGGCACGAATGAACACCTGCGATTTGCACGCATGCTGTCACACACACACATATATATATATTTATTGCATGACATATATGGGGACAGACACATGCATACAGACTTATACATTGCTACACATGCTCGCACACGTGCACACGTGTGCACACACACACACACACACACACACAGAGAGAGAGAGAGTAGAGGGCACAGTGAAGTCACCCCTGGTGCTTTCAATGTGATGTCATGTAAACTGCTTTTATAGCAGCACTTTGAAGTGTTACAACCCATGGAATCGACCTTTGATCTGATCCGGGGTCAGTTTTGATGTTGTCTAACACGACTGGTAGAAATAACACGGACGGCGTCAGCTGTGCTTTTGAACCTAGTGGGATAAAGGGTCATGACACTGGCACCAACTGAAGCTCAGCGCTGCCACCTCCTGGATGTACAAGATGATGCTAAATGATCACTCGCAGTGCAGTAGCATAATTAATTGTTAGACTAGAAGTCTTTATTTGTCATGCAGTTTTAACACACACACGCGAGATGGGCGACCCACAGGAACACACACACACATGCACTGAGTCGCTGATGAAATGTCTCTCTGCACTTCTCCCATCCCGTTGTCCTTCCCCCCATGGGCAGCCGGGAGCAGATAGGGCGTCAACGTGAGCCGCGCCCAGGGGACCAATCCAAGTGCTCCTGTCCGTCTTCGTCAAGGACGCCACAGCGTTAGCGATCTGTTGTGCATGTTTTTCCATTGGGTTTATCTTATCGGGGGGAAACCCTTGCGAGCACGGGGAGAAGATGCAAACTCCACACAGAAAGGCCTGGGAGATACCCCACCTGAGTACCTGGCATCATGGAAACCTGGTCCCCAAGCGGGAATCGAACCCTGGACCTTCTTGCTGTGAGGCGACAGTGTTAACCACTACACCACCGTGCCGCTCGTTAGCAGTAGTAGTAGTAGTAGTAGTAGTAGTAGTAGTAGTAGTAGTAGTAGTAGTAGTAGTAGTAGTAGTAGTAGTAGTAGTAGTAGTAGTAGTAGGAATGCTAGCCTAGTAGTAGTAGCAGTAGCAGTAGTAGTAGTAGTAGTAGTAGTAGTAGTAGTAGTAGTAGTATTAGTAGTAGTAGTAGTAGTAGTAGTAGTAGTAGTAGTAGTAGTAGTAGTAGTAGCAGTAGCAGTAGTAGTAGTAGTAGTAGTAGTAGTAGTAGTAGTAGTAGTATTAGTAGTAGTAGTAGTAGTAGTAGTAGTAGTAGTAGTAGTGGTGAAATTGGTGAAATAATTTTAATTTTTTTGTTCACTTGAGATGGAGGTTTAAATGGCCCTTTGACGAGTAAACAAGTAAATCAAAGCCATTCAGTACATTTAAAAACACATGCTTGTCAAATGAAAATTGTTGAATAAAAAAAATCTCATTATTTCCAGATACGGTGAGTTTGTTGTTTCTTATAGGTACAAGGTCGTCAGTGGCAATGTACAGATCGCTGCAGGACTTCACAACATATTGGAACAACAACAGGATGCAAGCAATTTACATGAAATGTGTCTCAATGCTGTTTATTGCATTGCATCGGCGTCCAGTCAGAACTGATGAGAATGGAACGCAGATCATCCGCAACATGAGGCTGACCTACCTCTCTGAGCTCTACATCATTTTGATGTTTCTGTCAGACGTCAGCACGTGTGTGTGTGTGTGTGTGTGGTGATTACATTAGATTAGATAGATTCAAATGTATTGTCATCATACAGCACGAGTACAGTACAACAAAAAGAAGTTTGGCATCCAACCAGAGTGCAAATGTAACAGTAAAGTGCAATAGTAATATACAATGTACAGGTGATTAAACTGGGTATACAATATATAAATTAGTACTACTGGGTATAGTGCTAATCAGATGTATGTACAGAGTTGTAGTATTAATATGTACAGTGATACAGGTATAAAGACACTATGGTAGTAATAAGTCATACTGGCCAGCAACGTAACTAGTAAGAGTAGGTAAGGGATATGTACAGATATAATATCTACAGATATGCAAAAGGATTATATGCAGGTATGTACTACATACAGATATATATTAGTGGTGGGACTCGATTAATTTGTTTTATCGAATTCATTCGAGACTTTATAGTTAATTAATCGAAATTAATCACATTTTAATTTATAAATGTTCAATTCAAATTAATTTTCGTATACGAATGAATCAATGAATATACATTATACATACATTTAAGCAGCAAAATCCTGTATTAGCTACTACACAGACCAACAGATCAATGCCATTTTTAACAAAGTGCAGCAATTTTAGGAATAATATATATATAGTGTGACGACCCCCACTCTACCTGTAAATGGGGAGTCTTCTGACTCAGAGAGCATGGTAGAGTGGGTAGGTCGTTAACCCAATTACCCTCACCTGTGCAGTGCAGAGAGCTGCCTGCACACACACAGTATATATGTTTCCCCTGTCTAACCCTTCTCTCTGCTTCTCCCACCTGCTTCTCCCATCTGCTTTTCCCATCAAACAGGACAGGTTGTATCAGCCACCAAGTGAACCAACTTGGCATCCTCTGTCCATTCTGTTATGCACATTTGTTGTTTAATTAGATTATTATTTGTTTAGATATGATTAAATCATTTTTGTTAAATTGTCACCACGTTTGGACTACCCATTTATGACAACCCTCTGGACCGTCATATATGGGGGCTCGATCCGTTTGTAGGACCTTTTGTGGTAATTGGACATTGACTTTGTTTGTAGTTTGGCCTAGTGTGGTTAATTGGTATTTGTGCTTGGTGATTTTTCTGGCATTTGGAATTTGACTGGAATTTGTGGTAGAGTTCCTGTTGGGACGATTTGTTTGAGCTCTGTCTTAGTATAGAAGGGTTAATTAGGGAATGTAATTGGGCTACTTAATTGGACTAGTGTCTGTGACCTGAGATTTGCAGCTAGTATTTGTAGCCTGTTGGCTTGACTTTGTTTGTAGCCTGATTATTTGTATGCCAGTGTTGGGGAGTAAGCACATGTGATTTGGTATTTGTTCTTGGTGTTTGATTGTTTGGTATTTGGGGAAAGTAGCAGTTTGTTTGTGCAGATTTCTTGTGGTGGAGATTTGTTACTTTGTTTTGTTTGTTTGTTATTGCTTGTGTTGAGGCTTTGGAGTTTGATACCTGACAGTCTGTGTGTTTTGGGAACCATAAATCCCCAGGTAGGCGAAGATGCCAGGTTTCCAATAGGGGGACTTGTCTTGGTGTTTTCTTTTTTAGTTGGCTGCAAACGTGGGTAGAGACAGGCACTAGCATTGGCGCTTGTGTCCTCTCGGGAGCACGTCTCTGGCTCAGAGGAGTGGCTGTATAACAGGTACTTCTTCTGCCCAGAGAGTTCCAGTGCATGAGTACCCCCTGCATGTAATAGCACGAAGATTGAGGTTTTGAGGTAGTTAGTTAGTTAGTTAGGCACTGTAGCTAGTAAGGGGGGAGGTTTCATTTGATCAGACTGTTTGTTTTTTCTTGGTATTCACGCTTCATTGTCCCAGCATAGGTTTTGTTTGTTTTGTACCAGGAGCCTGATCACTCCTGTGTCACTGTGCAGGCAGGCCTGATCACTCCTGTGTCACGGGGCATGCAGGTGAGGGCTGCCAATTAGCCAATTTGTGCTGATTGGTTACCTGCTGGGAGCTTTAAAACCAGCCCTGGTAACACACATGCAGGGTCTGTGTTTAGAGGAGTGTTGGGTAACAGATAGCTTTGATAGAACAGAAGATCCTTGTACTTTAGTTTACACCAGTAATTCCTTGTTAGAGTAGCATTTTGAGTTTGAGCACGGGGTTTTGGTGTTGATTTGCACATAGGTTGCGGGCCTTTGAGCCAGGGTCGTAACAGTAGAATAGAATGTAATTTGTTAACAGGGTAGAACCCCTTTCTTTAGGGGGAGGGTGTGACGACCCCCACTCTACCTGCAAATGGGGAGTCTTCTGACTCAGAGAGCATGGTAGAGTGGGTAGGTCGTTAACCCAATTACCCTCACCTGTGCAGTGCAGAGAGCTGCCTGCACACACACAGTATATATGTTTCCCCTGTCTAACCCTTCTCTCTGCTTCTCCCACCTGCTTCTCCCATCTGCTTCTCCCATCTGCTTTTCCCATCAAACAGGACAGGTTGTATCAGCCACCAAGTGAACCAACTTGGCATCCTCTGTCCATTCTGTTATACACATTTCATTGTTCATGTCCTTATGCTTTTGTTTGTTTAGATAAATCATTTTAGATAAATCATTTTTGTTAAATTGTTATCACGTTCTGGCCAACGTTGCCGCGGTTACCAATGCAGCAGAGGAACAATTCCCTCTGCCGGACGAGAGAGGTGGAGAGAGTTAGTAATCCTGGTGGTGATAATAACCCGGAGGGGTTCTGTAGCGAGGAGTGGTCGACCGCTGCGTTGTGATGAGGGCGGGAAGACGCTGCCCGATCCGATTGGCGCTACCAGTCTGCTCCTGCAGACCAGATGCACCGCTGTGGGGTATCCGAGTGTCTCCTCCGCTCAGTAGTGAGCATGCAGACAGCCAGACTAAAGACACGCTGTCCGCCTCTGTTCAACAGTCTAGTGCTAGCGGCTACTGTGCTAGCAAATGACTGGTTGTGTGCCTCTGTATAGAGTCCCTTCGGCACAGACCCTAGCTAAATGTCCTCCGGTCTGTGCTATATATCGTCTGATATGTACAGAGCAGCTAGCAACGCATGAGCATCGGGCTACGTTAGATATTAGCTCAGAGCTAGCTAGCTTATGCTAACTGCTAACGATAATGGGAAATACTATAGTTAGCTGTAATCCGCTAATCCCTGACATTTACTAAACATCTAATTAGCTGATTACTAAAACTCACACTCTCTTGGTGGAATAATGTCCGCGTGGTAAGCAGCTTTACATCCCTGGTCAAAATATACGTGACCTTAACGTTTGGATGCACTTCTCGTTCTCCGCGTGCAAGTCTGGGCAAGTTCAACGTTACAGGAAGTGACGCACGATTTTAAAACACTTCCACCTCCGCCCAGTAGATAGCAGCACTGTCACATAACATGAGATGCCAACAGTAGGCAAACGTGTAAACAGTATGTGGTAAATAATAACTGAGCTCCCACATATTAAACAGGTCTAATGAACTTAGAGGGGGAAATCTTAGGTCTATTTCTACCTAACTGCAGACCCTTCAGCACACAAGTGGTGCGGCTACAAATGCAGGAGATACTGGGTTCGAGCCCAGCTCTCGGCATTGCTACCAGCTTGGCTGGTCGTTCATACTAACGCAATTGGCAGTGTTTGGGGTGGGAAGCTGGTGGGTGGGGATCGGACGTTGTGGACAGCGACTCCTACAGGTTGGTTGGTGCACCTGCGCAGCAGAATCAGGAAGCAACGGGGGCGGCGTGTCCCTCCCACGCAGACCCTCGCCGCTGAGAGATCGCGCTGTGCAGGTGAAAAGATGCAACGGCTGCCTCCTCGTGTACCGGAGGGGACACGTGATGCAAGGCTTCATCCACATTGCAGCCGGCCTGTGGGAGGGATGGCCTAACAGCGTTAGAGACAGGGGAGGGTAGAATTGGACCATACAAAATTGGGATGGGAGAAAAATAGAAAATGGGAGAAAAAGTTGACAAAAAAAAAATCCAAGTGGTGTTACGATGGGTGGAACGTTTAGATGGCATGACGGTGGTAGATGTGAGTAGAACCCAAATGCAGACTTAGACACGAGGACAGGCAGTCGAGGGTGAGAGAGACAAGGCACAAGTCGAGGTTGTAAATAACAAGCTTTACTGAACGTAGGACCACGGTCCGGAGGCTCCTTGGCGGCGAGACCCGTATTAGGACCCCGGGCTGGAGGCTCCTCTGTGGCAGGGGCCGGCACAGGACCTGGTGTAGGACCCCCGACTGGGGTCCTTCTGGCAGTGAGATCCGGCATAGCTCTCCGGGCAGACGACACCCAGGTGATGTGGGACCGAAAGTAGTCCCAGAGCGTGGGTTCGTTAGCCGGAAACCTCCTCGGGAGTAGAAGACCTCGACCAGGGCGGTGAAGTGGACCTGTGGCCTCGGGAACTCTGTCTCCCCCTGGGGCTGTGATGTCGGGAACCCCGTCCCTTCCCGGGAGTTCCCTTGCGGGCCAGGCAACTTCCCTCCCATGGTTCCAGACCCCGAGCGGCAGCTTGGTCGGCACCCAAGACCGTGGCACCCAAAATGAAGAGCGCGTCGCTCACCCCGTCTCCGCTCTTATCTGCTGGGTTCTTGGTTGGCTGGGTCATTCTGTTACGATGGGTGGAACGTTTAGATGGCATGACGGTGGTAGAGGTGAGTAGAACCCAAATGCAGACTTAAACACAAGGAGAGGCAGTAGAGGGTGAGAGAGACGAGGCACGAGTCGAGGTTGTAAATAACAAGCTTTACTGAACGTAGCAAACGATTAACGTTACAAGATTCAGAGATTCAGATTCAGAGATTGGTGATGACAGACAGGAAATTAATAAATACAAGACAACAAAGATGTACACACTGAACTAGGCCACCTGGTGGTTGAAAGACGTAGTTCAGGAGTGGGAATGAATGAATGAATGAATGAATGAATGAATGAATGAATGCATGAATGAATGAATGAATTAATGAATGAATGAATGAATGAATGAATGAATGAATGAATGAAAACTTTATTTAACAGATTGCAGAATGGGTACAATACAGTACGGCTCAATACACACAATTGTTAAGGGGATGCAGACCAGAGAAAGACGTTTGTCTTGTTTGTCAGGGTCCCCCATTTTCAATTCATAGTGACATTTATGACATACACAACATACATGACATTTATGGCATAGGGACATACATGACATACAGGTATTTAGTACTGTTACATTTGTGACATATACGATATTCAAATATACAGTACTGTTACCCATAGATCCTGACAGAGTATATACATATGATGGGGAGGGGACTGTACATTAGGAGGGGGTGGGTGGGTGGGAGAGAAATATACATACGGTGGGGAGAGAATATATACATACGGTGGGGAGGAGACTGTACATTAGGAGGGGGTGGGTGGGTGGGAGAGAAATATACATACGGTGGGGAGAGAACATGCGGTGGGGAGGAGACTGTCTATTAGGAGGGGGTGGGGTGGGAATATCCATCGACAAATGGGAGTTGTGAAGCAGGACCGGGGGGGGACGTTATTGAAAAATACAGAAATTGGTGATGCCACAATTTTCCATTGCCGCCCATGTAAAGAAAAATGTACCTATGCATGTCTTCCTGTCTGATGTCCACACAAAGTGTTCAGTAAGGTCCACAAAGTGTTTTACATTATATAGAGTTGGATGCAATACAGTGCATGTGCAAAAATTAATTATTAACCCATAGATGCATCATTGCATCTGTATGTTATGTACTTTTATGCACTCTATCCCTGTTTTTTAACTACTAAGAAAGTATGGAGAGGCAGTTGTCGTGTTCGACAGTTATAAGGGCACATCCACCAAAGACATGACACACCGCAGACGAGCAGGTAGCAGGACTGGAGCGACCGTATCCTTGGATGAGTACATGCCTGTTAGTGTTACAATGAATAAAGACGAGTTCCTTGCAAACAACACAAACAAGCAGCAGTTCATCAACATGCTCAGTGGTCAGCATGATCAGATTATGCTGATCTCCTAATAGTGCAAAAAGTAGTGGAATCTGCCACTGTGCTCATTGGTGATGATACAGATCTGCTTGTCCTCCTCATCTACCAGGCCAACCTCGAGTCACACAACCTCAAACCGGAGCCGAAGAAAAGCAGGAAGAAGCCACGTGTCTGGAACATCTGTCAAGGAGCAGCTGGGTCCCAGTGTGTCACATCTTCGTCTTCATCCATGCAATAGCCGGGTGTGACACTACCTCCCGCTGTTATGGCATTGGAAAAGCAGTTCCCCTCAAGAAATTCACAACCAGCGGTGACTTCCGTGAGCATGCTACAGTGTTTGACACACAGTCTGCTTCCACAACAGAGAGAATGCTTTGCTGTGCCTGTACAATGGGAAGCATGGGGAGGGACTCGACTCACTACGACACAAGCGCGTTTGTAAGAAGGTGGCTACTAGCACTTCGTATGTACATCCACAGAGTCTACAACCTACGTCAGCAGCAGCAAAGTCTTCATGTGTACTACCAGGTGCAGCAATGGAAGGGAACTGTAGATAAACTCCTGCCACAAGAATGGGGATGGAAAGAGAGTGATGGAGGGCTTGTCCCTGTCCAAACAGACTTACTACCAGCTCCGCAGGAACTCCTACGGGTCATCAGATGCACCTGCAAGACAGACTGCAGCGGCCTAAGGTGCACATGCAAGAAGCACATTACTTTGCATGTAGTAACTGTAAAGGATCGTGGTGTGCAAATGCATGCCAGGCTGCATGTGATGATGAGGAAGATGGTGAAGATGAGCCAGGCAACATACAGTAATGATGACCAGCAATGTTTAACTCAATCAGCGCCAGACCCGAGGATAGTCAGGTTAACTCGCCAACCGCTCAGCGCCATACCCGAGTATAGTCAGGTTTTCATCGTTATTTATTTTATTCGATATTTTTATTCATTTCTCTCACACGGACCTCTGGGTTACCATAGGGAATCACTCTGAGATAGCTAGAGTGCAATACCGCCTGCATCCTGGTAGGTGGCAGTATCGCCCACCCTTCGAAACCTTTTTTGCATAACCGGTGTTACATTTAATTCACTCCGGGCACAGTTTTCAGGCGAGTCTAGCGGTTCACTCGATGACATTGAAACGTGTCCAATGCCCCAGATGCATGTGTTGTGGTGGATTATGTTGGCGACACAATGGACACCAATACTGGAAATCGTGATCAGACAATTGGAATATTCTTTTTTGGGTACCTCCTAGTGAAGGTAAGGACTATAATGACATCAAACCTGCTTTGATCCAACCATGATTTCACGTAGATCGCAACAACCATGTGTAACGTACTCCAAAACGTATGCCGATGGTGGAGATCAAAGCATCAAAAAACGATTTTGATTTGATTTGGAAATAGTAGTGTGTCCAGGCGAGGAACGCCAATGCTTTTAGTAAAATTCACGTATTGCTCCATAGCGCCGTTTTCTGGAATTAGCCAGGATCACTCTGAAACTATACTTATATTCACCACGGTATAACACACAGGGCCGCCTGGGAGAAATGCGAGGCCCTGTGCGAGATTTAAACGCGAGCCCCCCCCCCCCCCCCCCCCCCAAAAGGTAATTTTTTTTTTTTTTTTTTTTCATACAGTCAACATATTCGTAAATAATAGCGCTGCCCGAGGCTGGGCATGATACAGTCAACATATAGCAAGAGAGAGAGCGAGAGAGAGCTCCCGTTCTACAGTCAATATACAGTGTACAGAGAGAGAGACACATTGGAAAGAAATTGAAATGCTATTTGGCCCTAAACAGAGAGTACACAGTGGCAGAATACCTGAGCACTGTGACTGAAGATCCTCGACTAGGTACAGACTCAGCGAGCACAGCCTAGCCATCGAGAAAGGCCGCCATAGGCAGACTGTGTGTGTTAGAAAGAGAGAGAGAGAGAGAGAGCATGTGTGTTAGAGAGAGAGCATGTATGAGAGAGATAAGCAAAGATGACCCCCTAAAGGATATTCAACTTTTAATGAAAGAACAAAACAGAAGGAAAAGATAACTTCACAAAGGCAACATGAATATACATAGATCCAAAAGGACAAAGATCAACACTTAAATCCAAAGAGAAGAGGGTCTATACCAGAGAAAACAAAGCAGCAAGGAGCCAATGGCCGACAGCTAAAGGCTAGCCAGGTAGGCTACTGACACCAGGCCACACACAGCTTTGGCCAACGGCCCAACGCTACCCAAGCTACACAAACGACCAAGACAATGAATTCACACACAGCACATGTCGTATCTCCAAATGTTGTGAAGTAACATATGTTTTGCCTGGAAAAAAACATTGTTATTAACAAAACATTCGGGAGGGGAAGGAAGGAAGAGTGGGGTAATGTCATGATTTTCATTAATCTTACCTGCACCAAGGAACGCAGGGCGAAAGGCCGCAACACGGGTCTCCACGTTGACGAAAGGCCTCTCGCTGGCGGGACAAAAATAACCCCCTGCTATTCTCACGGCTAATGTCAATGGTCGTAGCACAAGCTAACAGCTAACTCAAGGCTAACTGATAGCATCAAACGAACATTCCCAGCCGAGCGCAGCCGGCAGCTAAACAGCTAACTGGCTAACAGTTAGCTCAACCAGGCTATCGCTAACCATTAGCTAACGCAGAAGCAAGCTATGCGGCTACATTCATACAGGTGCTGACACCATGCCACACACCGTTAGCTACTAGTAGTACTACAACAGCTAGTCGGCCAGTTTAGCTCCAAAGAGAGAGAGAGAGAGAGAGAGAGAGAGTGATGTCCACGGCGGGAATAGAATAGAGTTAATAGAATAGGTTAAAAACTCACCAAACGTCCAAGAGGATGGAGACAACCGCGTGGAGTTGACGAAGTTCATCTGCCAAACGACCATCCTCTTCATCTTGGCTGTATGCGCTGTCTCTAGGTTAGCTAACGCTAGTTAGCCTTTAGCTAAGCTAGCTACTAGCCGACATCATCATGGCTATACCATGACAAGGCTCCGGCCATTTGTCCCGCCAGCGAGAGGCCTTTCGTCAACGTTCCTTGGTGACCGACCGACTGATAATGACCGACCTCTTTCTTCATCTTGGCTGGCATAACTAAGCATAATAGTCAAAAGCTGCACGCGCGAAATAGTCAAACGCAGCTGACTCACGCCGGCGTACTACACATGATGTAAGTTTAACCACTCCCTTCGTTGAAACCAATAGTATGTCTGCTGCAGAGCCCCAGAGGCTGAGCTCCAATAGTGAGTATGTCACTGCAGACCCAGGAACAAGTCAGACACATTCTACAAACGTGTCTAATGTGAAATATATAAGCATATAAGCAAAACTAGATTTTAGGTCTGTGATGAAAAAGGGCCTCGCGGGAAGGGGGGCCTCAAAAAAAAAAAAAAAAAAAATACAGATTTTTTTTTTTTTTTTTTTGTGAGGCCCCCCTTCCCGCGAGGCCCTGTGCGACCGCACTGCTCGCACACCCCCTGAGGCGGCCCTGATTGTATCCATAGCTATAATATAGAATATAGATATAGCCCTGCAAACACCGCCACGCATCCCTATCTCTTAGAGCGGTGGCTCAGTAGGAACAAAGATGGGCTAGACCCATGGTGCTGATTGAGTTAAGAGTTGACATGTTTGTTTATGTTCTAAAAGTGCTATTTAAGTTATTTAAATAATTTTGTTTTAAAGTTATGTTGATCAATGGAAACACTGGCTTAAAATAAAACATTGGATTGCAATGGAAGAGCATGACTGTGTGACTGTGTTCTTCACTTTTTAAATGGTATATTGCCCTAGCCAACACCTCTCATTGGCTGTGAGTTGTCTTTGCTTTTTGTTAATCAATCCCAACATTTATATGGATTAGTGCCAATTCATGTTACCTTGTGATGTTGCTTTAAAATGTTCTTTTCGGAAGCAAAAAAGTAGTTCCAGGGTATGGTTAAGAAACACCGTTGAAAAATACTTTCCACCACTTGGATCTCTTAAGACTTTTTATATATTATAGGGGAGACTTTTCTGAGGACTATATCGGCGATTATTCATTTTAAGTGATTAAGTGATATCAATCTCTTACATGTCACCCACCCTCACTTCCAAAAACACCATCATTCCAAACACTTGAATATAAAACACATTTCATACAGTCCCACTCCAAAAGATAAAGAGAATAAACTGATTGTGGTAAATCAAATTGACGACCACTGGCCAGAGAAACCATCGTCCTCACCGTGTCTCCATGCCGTGATTGAGAGCAGGTGGGTGTGTTTCCACCTGGCTTCGACCGAGCAGGTCAACGCAGATTATTTGAGAGAAACACATTTATTGATCTTGGATAAGGATTTTATACGCCAAGGAATGGTTTATGGAGATTGTCTCGAGTGGAGATTAAAAGGCGATTGATGTTGTACAGACGGGAGACCTTCCATTCCCGTAAGACACCGGTAACGCGGCCGAGAGGGAAACCGACGTGAATGTTTATTGGGACAAATAGCGCTTTCATGGGAAGCAGGTGGAGGTGGTTTGCCCTCAGTGGGCCGAGAGACATTATCCGCAGACCGTCTTCCTTATCTGAGAATAAGTGGAGGAACGTTTTGAATAATTCAGCACCGCGTACATTTCATCCACCCCTCAGTTCGAGCCTCGGCGCACGTTGTAACAATCTGTGCAATGCTCGGATCATCTTGTGCCCATTCTGGGGGGATGATTGATCCAAGATGGACGTTTGCGGGCAGATGATTTGTAAAATATGGGGAGAGAAATAGGTTCCTCGCCACCCAAAAACACCCAAAACCCTCGGAGAGTCTTTATTGGGACAAATAAGTATTTTTATGAGATGGACGGACAGATGCGGCGCTGAGATTTATCGCTCCGGCATGGCCCCGCGGTTTTTCCTACGGGAGACGTTATGGAGGAAAGATGTTGGGGAGCGAGGGAGAGAGGAGGGGTGGAGAGATGGTGAAAGAGAGTATTGAAGGGTGGGGGGAACGAAGGAGGAAGAGCACGCGAGAGAGAGAGAGAGAGAGAGAGAGAGAGAGAGAGAGAGAGAGAGATATGAAAGGAGTGAGAGGGTTGATAGTGTAAGAAAGGAGGTTAGAAAGAGGTTGAAAGTTGAAAGACAGGACTTGTGGTGTGTCCTTCATGAGAAGGTTGGTTGGTCCTCTCTGACGGAGAGGCGCTACAAACACTGGTATTTGTACATTTTTAAGTCTCTTATTAGTAGGGCTGACCCCTATTAATCGATTAGTCGACTAATCGGTTGAAAGGAGCCGTAGTCGACTGGCCAACCTCTTAGTCGAATATAATAAAAAAACTATTAAAAATAAAAGTATTATTTTTTTTTATTTTTTTTTAATCATTCTTTACAAAAGAAAAGAGGCCTAGAAGCGTGGCTAACGCTAATGGCACACATACCAGAGGCTAACTGCCTATTAAAAGAGGCACAGAGGCACTGAAAGAGGATTTCACCCATCTAATGAACACACTAGACTAGACAAATATCAAGATGTATCCATCAGTGGACCAATTGCATGCTTTTGCAGAGGACAAGACGCCTTCAGTCGACTCCTTCAGACATTAAGCACCCCCAGCCCCCACAGCCCAAATGGAATGATAACAACAAAAAACAAAAAAACAAATATTATATATATATATTACTTTTTTTAAGTCGACCAATAGTTGACTAACGGCTAATTTTGGCCAATCCTAGTCGACCATCCAAATCCTTAGTCGGGGACAGCCCTACTTATTAGTAAGCTACCTCCTTATACTACATCATTATTGGAATGGAATCTTGGAACGTATGGAACCCGCTCTAGTGACTGGCTGGTCCTTTTTGCTCAGAACAGGGTAAATCTGCATTTCACTATGATGCTCCTAGCTCATGGAATGAACTCCAACAGTCCTTAAAACTTGAGATTCTCCCCTCTGTTGCAGAGTTTTCAGAGGCTTTTCCTGTCTTAAACTGGAGGAAAAATTATAGTGACGTCTTTAACTGGAGTGTTTTTGTTTGGGTTCCATCCTTTGGGCACTTGACGCCTCAACAGAGTGCAGAAGTCAGGTCATCACTGACGTTATACATCCGGCAAATGTCAACAATGTGAAATATGAGGCCTGATCAGTACGGCTACTGTTGATCTATTGTGCAGGCCCTGTACGTGGATCCGTATTGTAAGAGTTGATCGTTGGGGAGGTGGTGGAGGGAGGGAGGGGAGGTGGGGAGGGGAGGTGGTGGAGGGAGGGGGGGGAGGTGGTGGAGGGACGGAGGGGAGGTGGTGGAGGGAGGGAGGGGAGGTGGTGGAGGGAGGGAGGGGAGGTGGTGGAGGGGAGGTGGTGGAGGGAGGGAGGGGAGGTGGTGGAGGGGAGGTGGTGGAGGGGACGGAGGGGAGGTGGTGGAGGGACGGAGGGGAGGTGGTGGAGGGAGGGAGGGGAGGTGGTGGAGGGGAGGTGGTGGAGGGAGGGAGGGGGAGGTGGTGGAGGGGAGGTGGTGGAGGGACGGAGGGGAGGTGGTGGAGGGACGGAGGGGAGGTGGTGGAGGGACGGAGGGGAGGTGGTGGAGGGAGGGAGGGGAGGTGGTGGAGGGGAGGTGGTGGAGGGACGGAGGGGAGGTGGTGGAGGGACGGAGGGGAGGTGGTGGAGGGAGGGAGGGGAGGTGGTGGAGGGAGGGAGGGGAGGTGGTGGAGGGGAGGTGGTGGAGGGACGGAGGGGAGGTGGTGGCGGGGAGGTGGTGGAGGGGAGGTGGTGGAGGGATGGAGGGGAGGTGGTGGAGGGGAGGTGGTGGAGGGGAGGTGGTGGAGGGATGGAGGGGAGATGGTGGAGGGATGGAGGGGAGGTGGTGGAGGGATGGAGGGGAGGTGGTGGAGGGGAGGTGGTGGAGGGATGGAGGGGAGGTGGTGGAGGGGAGGTGGTGGAGGGATGGAGGGGAGGTGGTGGAGGGATGGAGGGGAGGTGGTGGGAGCGATGGAGGGAGGTGGTGGAGGGGAGGTGGTAGAGGGATGGAGGGGAGGTGGTGGAGGGGAGGTGGAGGGGAGGTGGGAGAGCACAGGGCTAGTAAAAGCTGTCCGGGGGCGATGCGGTCTCGCTGCATTTCATGGAGGCTGACATTAACTGCTGTAGTGCGGTAGAGAGGGCCCGGTTCTGTCTGTTTACCCTGGATCAGGCTCTAGGTGGGTGGGGAGAGAGAGAGAGAGAGAGAGAGAGAGAGAGAGAGAGAGAGAGAGAGAGAGAGAGAGAGAGAGAGAGAGAGAGAGAGAGAGAGAGAGAGAGAGAGAAGCTCTAGGTGGGTGGGGGGGAGTTGGAGTATACCAGTGGTGGAAGAGGTGCAGTTCCTTTACTTAACTAAAAGTACAGTAGAAGTATAGATAGAATAGTACCCTAGTAAAAGTCCCTCCATTCAGTCCTCCAAAAGTAGAAGTAAAGTAGAAGTACTGTAGAGAAGTTGACATGATGTCTCATCATGATGATGACATGATGTTTGTGTATTCCAGTGCTTCAATCCGCCAACCATTGACCAGTTATGCTCTGATTAAATGTTGTGTTAAAGTGGTATGTGGTCCAGTTATGCTGCTCTGATTAAAGGTAATGTTAAAGTGGTATGTGGTCCAGTTATGCTGCTCTGATTAAAGGTAATGTTAAAGTGGTATGTGGTCCAGTTATGCTGCTCTGATTAAAGGTAATGTTAAAGTGGTATGTGGTCCAGTTATGCTGCTCTGATTAAAGGTTCTGTTAAAGTGGTATGTGGTCCAGTTATGCAGCTCTTATTACGTCCACTTGAAGTTGACAGGCTTCAAACTTGAAAGTACACAATCTTCATCCATTTTTTGCCATGTTTTCTATGCAAAACATTTTTCTTCAAAGTAACTAGTAACTGTTACATAACATCGTACAAAGTTCCCTAAAATGAAAATACTCAAGTACAAGTACCTCAAAAAAGTGCAGTAAGCTACTTGAGTGGAAATATTTTCCACTTTACTTTCCACCACTGTGTGTGATATAAACATTGAAAATGGACAGATGTGTGTGGATGGATGTGTGTGTGTGTGTGTGTGTGTGTGTGTGTGTGTGTGTGTGTGTGTGTGTGTGTGTGTGTGTGTGTGTGTGTGTGTGTGTGTGTGTGTGTTTGACGTATGCATGCAAACCACAGGTGTTCGTGCCACACAATGGATGAACTTCCTCTCATACATTATGCCCCTCTTCAGACACACACACACACACCCCAATCCTCTTCTCTCTTCTCATTTCCTCTCCTCTTCTTTTCTCCTCTCCTCACTTCTCCTCTCTCCTACTCTGCTCTCCTCCCGTTTCCTCTCCTCTCCCCTCCTACTCACCACTCCTCTCCTCTCCCTTCCTCTGATCTCCTCCTCTCCTCCTCTCCACTGCTCTCCTTCTCTCCTCTCCCTTACGCTGCTCTCCTCTGATCTCCTCTCCCCTCCCCTACTCTCCTTCTCTCCTCTCCCCTACTCTCCTCCCCCTCCCCTCCTCTGATCTCCTCTCCTCCTCCTCTCTCCCCTCCTCTCCTCTCCCCTCCTCTCTCCTCTACATTCCTCTCCCCTCCTCTCCTCTCCTCTCCCCTCCTCTCCCAAACAGTAAAATGAAGCAGCTCCACCTCTATTCATCTCCTCATGTAAAGTTGGCTGGAGAGCAGAGTGAGGATACAGACCATATGTTAGCGATGGAGCGTGTTTTATACAACCGTACATGCTGCCCCATTAACACACATAGTTTAAGGTCCCCTCGCTGTACTGTACTGTGGAGAATCAACAGCTTTAATCTAACAGCCGACTGGAGCCTTCCACCAAGTGGAGGTGTGTGTGTGTGTATGTGTGTGCAGCCCGATCTCGCTTAAAATATGTAAATAAAGTATATATCAACCACAGGAAAAAGGTACGTAACATAATGTACGTTATGTTATAGCCTCGCCCCAACCCTACCCCTAACCTTAACCCTAAGCGTAACGACACCCTTACCTTCAACTAACCCTAACCTTAACCCTAACCCTCATAGTATTGCTGTGTTTGTACCAGGGTGGGTGTCTTGGTCTAGTGGTGAGTGCACTGCACTGTTAGTTTGACTCCTGATTGCGCTTTATTTTGGGGACTTTTGCAACACGAAATGTAAATATATATATATATAACATAATGTACATTATCTATCTTTTTTCATGTGGTCGATTAAGTACTTAATTTATGTTTTCTGATGATACTGTATTAGTGTGTGTATGTGCCTGCCTGTGACAGTATCCCAGATGTACTCACTGTGCAGGCCTCTCCCCTCATAGCAATATCCCCAGTCCTTCATATTGAAGACAGGCTTTCAATCACATACAGTATGTACAGTAGCATGGAAATCACTGGGCACCTACTGTATATCCATATCCGCATGTTGTCCATGCAGTATAAAGGCCTTACGTCTCACATTCACATACATGGCCCCAGGTTGGGTTTGATTCACTTATTTAATTAAATAAATAAGTTGATTTTCTTACTTACATATTATATCTAGTAAATGGTAAATGGTGCATTTATATAGCGCTTTTATCCAAAGCGATTTACAGTTTGTTCCTCACATTTGACCCATTCACTCACACATTCACACACCGATGGCGAAGGCGACCATGCAAGGTGCCAACCTGCTCATCTGGAGCAGTTAGGGGTTAAGTGTCTTGCTCAAGGACACTTCGACACACTGCCCAGGAGGAGCGGGAATCAAACCGGGAATCTCTGGATTAGATTACCAGACAACTGCTCTACCTCCCGAGCCACTGTCGCCCCCATCTAGTTTCAAGTGAAGTGTCTGTCAAGTTATCAATTGTCAAGGTCTCAAGTCACATTCATGTCAAGTGTAACGTTGTTAATCTTCGTGTGACATTCCGAAGTCGTGTCCATTCTCCAGTCAAGTGCCAAGTTGTTAATCTCTAGTCTCAGGTCTCACACACACGCACACACACACACGCACGCACGCACGCACGCACGCACGCACGCACGCACGCACGCACGCACACACACACACACACACACACACACACACACACACACACACACACACACACACACACACACACACACACACACACACACACACACACACACACACACACACACACACACACACACACACACACACACACACACACACACACACACACACACACACACACATACTGGATCCGACAATGTGGAGACAAATAAACATTACTATTCTTCAAGGCAAACATGATTTATTCCGTTCATGTTTTGATTACAATAGATTATTTTCACAGACATCCCATCGTATCCAAGGCTTCTGGAGAAAAGCGGATCATTGCTCATTCTGTTCCTCTGACCCCCCATGGCCTCATCTTCCCTGTAAAAGGCATTTAGGGGAAGGGAACGACCCTCCTCCTCCTCTGGCCAAACGTCCATCTAGGTAACATTTGTGGTTCATTTGAGTCTGCACCCTTGGCCCTCAGACCATACGGTACACCGGGTCTCAGCCTAACCTCTACGGCGATGAAAAGGAGCCTCCTTCCCCCTGGGCCTTTGATCCTTCCTACAGATGGTTCTCTTCAGGAAAAGGTGCTGAGTGAGACATGAAAAACTGGGTGTACGGTATCAAAAGAACCCACAGTCTGTCCTGCCAAGAGCCGCCCCAGTGAAGTGGGGATACGGCCCAAACCGAAAGGCCTCTACTTTAGGTAAGGATAATATTTTCGGGGAGGGGGTTAGGGAGTCTCATAGTGACCACGTGGCGTGTTAAATTACACTTTTGGGAAACCGTTCCACCGCCGAGCTCGAGAATGTCGGAATTGCTAACCATGGACATTCTTCTCCTCTTCTCTCCTCTCCATCCTCATCCTCTCCCCTCTCCTCCTCACTCCTCTCCTATCCTCACAAATTATTAACACGGATGCGGTAAGCGTGAGTCAACCTTTTCGAGAATGTCAAACGTCGAATCCGTGGCATGAACGTTGACAATCTTTGTGTTCTAACTTCACGTCTCTCTCTCCCCCCCTCTCCCCCCACTCTCTCTGGGTTCACTCTGTGGGTTGTTTTGCTTCCCTGGAGCTGCGTCCTGTGGAGATGTGTGACGAGGATTTCCGTTGAGTCGTGTCGAACCTCTCTCTCTCTCCTCCTGTGTATTTGAGCGCTGTCCCACGGGAGAAGACCTCACACGGCGAACAATGTTGACACGTTAAGAGTTCGGCTGCTGTATGACTCTCCCTCTCTCTCTGTCTCTGTCTGTCTGTTGCACTTCTCTCTCTTATTCTCAAACGTGTGCACGTATACACACACACACACACACATGCGGATGCAAATGCAAATACTTGCGTAAACACATTCTAACTCCTTTGACCAGTCGTCACTGTCAACTCCCATTGGATGCGTTTGAATTCTATAGACCTTTTCTCCGCTCCCTTTTTACTGGCTGCTCCCTCAATTACCTTTTCAATTCTGACTGACTTTTTGACTCCCCTTCGAAACGGTGGAATTCCTTAGTGCCTCTCATAGCTGGCTGACAGCCCCCCCCCCCCCCCACACACACACACCGTTAAAATGTGCAATTACCATTGTTTTCATTTTGAATATCAACCTATTTCAGTCAGGATATAATCATAATTAGGATATCCTTTTCCACTCTCCAATAATAAGTCACATTGCGGCGATTTCCTCGTCACGTTTTTCAAACAAAAGCCGCGGAGGGGCTTTTTCTACCCCGAGCCCCCCGCCCCCCCAGAGAAGCCCGGGGCACGGCAGTGGAGAGGAGGTGATGGATTCGAGCCTCTTCTCAAAAACAACAACGGTTGTGCCCGTAAACGAGCCAGTCCACTTTGCACATTAGCACAATCAATTTAATTGGGGAAATGGCCGGGGTGAGACTCTGACATCAAAGTCTGGAGGCGTGCAGAGCTGGTCCAACACATGCAATCACCCCAGCGGTAGTGCCGCCGGTGGCTGCTGCTGCTCCTGCTGCTGGATGGGTGCTGGACGGTGCGTCATGGTGGCTGCTTGTGGAAAATGTGAATCGTTCACGATGTCTCGTAACGCAAGGGAGAGGGGGCTTTGAGGCCTGCCAAACTGCACCACCGGCCCCACTAGTCTACAGGGTGTTTTTTTATGCTATTCTTTTTGGGGGGGGGGGGGGGGGGGGGGGGCATGGGGAGCCCGGGCATTGGACTACCTACATCAGTAGAGAGAGGCTGTTGATACGCTATGGCTAATGAATGTAAAATATAGTTAAAAGTTGAAGGTCTGCGTCGTAGGAACTGTAGGTAATCGTAGTTGAGTCTTAAATGTTACAGGACATTATAAGCAGCAGTTGTGTAGCATTTTGTGTAAAAGAATAGCAGGAGCAGCAATGAAAAGCGTGTTGTAGTGTCAGAAGCAGGAAGCTGAATTTTTTCTTCTTCTTTTGGACACAGCCAGCCTCCATCGTGTCACGCTCTCCTTGTTTAAATAATGATGATAATAATAATAAACTTAATTTGTATAGCACCTTTCATACAAGAATTGCAGCTCAAAGTGCTTCACAGCAGTAAAAAAGATGTAGGCATAACATTTGCACAAAACTGGCAGATCAAGAGCAATACATAAAGTGTAGACATAAGATTAGGCATAAAATGAGCTTAACATTTTCATAAAATAGACAGCAGCAAGTCAAGGTAAGGCATACGGTAGAACATAAAATTACATAATCTTTCACATTAGGATCTAACATCTTAATAGGCCTCTTTGTTTACGGTTTGATTGTCACGGATACACATAAAATAGACGTAAAATCATAAAATAGACGTAAAATCATGAAATTGGCAGATACACATAAAATAGACATATCAACCCAATGTTTTAGATGTTTGTTTTCACAATACGGTTGATAAGAAAATGGTAAAAAAAAGTGCTCATATACTCCGCCTTTCCCCCATTCTAAGTTACATTATAGAACAATTACAGTTCTGAATTACTTACTTTACAGAACAACAGCAATAAGTCGATAAATCAAGGCAACTAGGGTTCCATTCCTGGCTGGAACACTTTCTGGTGCTGTGATCAGCTGTGAATCATTTCTGTCGAATTAAACAAAAAGTGAACAAAGTTTTGGACTAAGCTACATTTTGACCTCGCACTCCAACGACCTGTATCAATTAACCACCATTGTTGTTATATATATATTAGTATTGTTCTACCTTTTTTTCCCAACCCCCAATTTAGTTGTTATGCCAATGCCCTACTGTTGGTCTGGGGAGGGTGTAGGCGAGCGATCACATGCCTCCTCCAATACATGTGGAGTCACCAGCCAGCCGCTTTTTCTCACCCGACAGCGAGGGGTTTCACTGGGAGAGCATAACACGAGCGGAGGTTCACGCCATCTCCCCCAGATCCCCTCCCTGCTCTCTCAGGCGACCAGTAGGAGTCGCTATTGCAACGACCAGGACTCATACCCCACCCGCGGCTTCCCACACCACCAATTGTGTTCATAGGGACGACCGACCAAACCGGAGATACCGCTGTCACCGGGATTTGAACCCCGGGTCTCTCTGGTGCCTCAAATTATATTCAACGCTGCTATTTAACCCGCTACGCTCCTATAACCCATGAAATAACGACCGTTTACGGATCTGTCCTTGGACGGAATTACCTAACAGAAGTCCGTCAGAGAGGACTGGAGTTATCCAACCAGACATGATTGTAACATATCACTGATTGGCCTTTAGGTCTTGGAGGAGGAGAGGAAATGGATGGAATGAGACATTCCACCAGTTACCTTTTGTTTACAGAGCAAAGTGTGTCTGTGACTGTGTGTGTGTGTGTGTGTGTGTGTGTGTGTGTGTGTGTGTGTGTGTGTGTGTGTGTGTGTGTGTGTGTGTGTGTGTGTGTGTGTGTGTGTGTGTGTGTGTGTGTATGTGTGTGTGTGTGTGTGTGCGTGTGCGTGTGCGTGTGTGCATGTGCGTGTGTGTGTGTGTAGCAGAGTAGTGTTGCCTGAAGCCTGTTAAGCTTAATATCTCCCTTGGGTAGCAAGTTTCCCTTTTAGCTGACTGCTAGATGGTTGGCTTCCCATGCCTGGAGACCTGGGTTCAAATCCAGGTGTGTTACAGGGGTGTTGTGACCTTGATGATAGGCTCTCCTCACAGGGAGGGGGGGGGGGGCCTCTAGGCTGACCGGGAGATGGTTGATTCCCCCTCGCGGCGGACCTGGGTTGAAATCCAGGGGCCTCATTTATCCAAATGGCTGCAGTTTATCCTTTGACTTTATCCTAGATTCCACTGTACAGTCATTTAGAAGAGATTAAAAACAGATGAAAATTGTACAAAAACATTCGTACTTTGGGTAATGATAATTGGTTTTAGCTTTTAATCTAGCAATGAAAATTGGAGAAAGTTCACGTAAAAACCTCTGATTTTGACATCGAGATGACGTATTAATAAATCACCATTTTGGCTCGGCTGTGGTCGTGAGCGCAGAATCTGTGCGTAAAGAAGATCCTTTTACAAACGTGGCCCTGCGTTCAGCCGCAGGTCCATTTGTACATTGTCTGTGTTGTGAGAGACTAGGATAACAAACAAAAAAAACAACAACAACAACAATGACAAAACAGACGAGGAGAAAATAACCGAGATATCAGTGAACCACTGTCCACTGATTGTCAATCAGGCAGAGAGAGCGAGCCATCATCCGCCATCATCCATCTACTGATTGCTTCCTTGACCACAAGCCTGGAGGAGACGGGGGGGGGGGGGGGGGGGGGGGGGGCGCACGCGCACACGCGCAGGGGGGTGTTAACAGAGGAAGGCAGACGGGATCGATATACAGAAGAGACTTGTGGTCTCGTGGAGTGAACCCATCTTCCATCCGTCTTCACTCATCACAGAGTGCAGTGACCTAAAACAGAGGTCAAAGAGGTCCAGTCTACGCCGTCCATCACTGTTACGTTGGTTCAGCAATGGACACTGGCTGCTGTGTACAAACCTGTGTGTGTGTGGGTGTGTGTGTACAAGCGTCCCCGTCTGTCTGCAAGAGGAACGTGCGCACATACACATGCATGCACGCAAACACACATACACATGTACAGACACACTGAACAAACATCGAACACACACACACACACACACACACACACACACACACACACACACAGAGAGAGACACACAGGAAAACACTCGCCGCGTGCCGCCTCTACCATTGGGCCCTGGTGTAATTAGAAACATTTGGGATCATTTGCAAAGGGAACACGAGCTGTGATGGGATCCAGATGCACCTCTGAGTTTCACTGAAATACAGGAACCCTTATTTACGAGGCTAGGTTACTGGCTCCTCACACAGGGAGGTGTGTGTGTGTATGTGTGTATATGTCTATAGAGGATTATAGTTGAGTGTATGTGTGTTTGTGTGTCGGTTTGAGTAAATGGAGGACGCCAGGATGGTGTGTGTGTGTTTGTCTGCGTGTGTGTTTGCGTGTATGTCTGTAGAAAACAGTACGCATTTGTGTGTGTGTGTGTGTGTGGCAGTGGTTGCACATGTGGGCGTCTGTGTGTGTGTGTGTGTGTGTGTGTGTGTGTGTGTGTGTGTGTGTGTGTGTGTGTGTGTGTGTGTGTGTGTGTGTGTGCGTGCGTGCATCTGCCCTTGTGTGCTTGTGATATTGAATGCATGTGGGTTCATCCATACGGAGACCCTCAGTAGATGATAGACCTCATCCCCACCCACCTCCGCCCATCCGCCTACATCAACCCCCTCGACCCCCACAAAGTCTCCGCGGGGTCAACCTCAGTTTGACGGCTGACGGTCGCGGCGAGGAAATGAAGCCTCATACATCATGTCACACTTATAGCCACTGTACGGCTAAACACATGGTGTGATGTTAAAGTCATTACTGTGAGGAACTGCCTTCTGCTGTTGACTGAAGGCTGAAAGACGCGAGGTTACTGGTTCACACACACAAAACAAGAAGAAGAAACTCATGTACAGGTTCGACTCGAGGTTTATTGATATTTGTTGTCGTTTCGAACTTTAATAAGAAAGAATACAATGCTGCGTTAGATTGTGTTGAAACGGGGCCTCGCTGACTAAATCTCCCGACGCCTTCAGGACCTTGTAGTGGTACCTGCTCTGTGCCTCCGTGACGTCCTCGTGGTCCTGTTTCAGCCGCACAAAGTGTTTCAACGACCAAGTGTCAACGTTAGGAAGTCTGTTGTTTCTTCTTCTTTTGCTTGCCTCTTGTCGATTGTGACATCATGTGACATCGTATGTCTGACATCATGCTGTGTTTCCTGTGGACAAGGGGAAAATGTCTAAATTTCTTTTTCTTATTTAATTTCTTTTTTGTTGAAAAAAACAAAACAACATTTCAGAATGACATTTTGTAGATTTAAAAGAATGGACTATTCAGAATGGGTTACTGTGTTACAGCAGTGTTCGCTAATTGGAACAACAAAACAGTGTGTGGGATATGTGTAGCCCTATGCTGCCTCCTAGTGGACAACAGGCGGAGTGTTAATAATTACATTAGACTACAGCTGTAAACACCACAGCGGAGCGATCACATGGTCAAATGCCCTCTTTTTTCACATTTACTATGAAATGTCAATGATTATTTCCCATCTCAATCCCACTTCCTGGTTATGGGCTATAGGTACTAGGACGGTCTTCCAGAGAGCTCTAGAAGGTGAAGTCTGTGTGTGTGTGTGTGTGTGTGTGTGTGTGTGTGTGTGTGTGTGTGCGTGCGTGCGTGCGTGCGTGCGTGTGTGTGTGTGTGTGTGTGTGTGTGTGTGTGTGTGTGTGTGTGTGTGTGTGTGTGTGTGCGTGCGTGCGTGTGTGCGTGCGTGCGTGTGTGTAGGTGTGTGTATGTGTGTGTGTGTGTGTGTGTGTGTGTGTGTGTGTGTGTGTGTGTGTGTGTGTGTGTGTGTGTGTGTGTGTGTGTGTGTGTGTGTGTGTGTGTGTGTGTGTGTGTGTGTGTGTGAGATTAGCCCCCTCAGTAAACGCGGCACTAAGCAGTTCTCAGAAGTAGAAGTAAGGCCGGGTCACACCATGGCTTTTCACTCAATAGGTTTCACTCTGTTGACCTGATCTAGGCTCACAAACACGGACAGGAGGATAGGAGGATATAGAGGCAATGACAAGATAAGATGGGACAGGACAGCAGGACAGGACAGGACAGCGGAGTATAAAGGACAGGTCATTCGAGCAGCTCAGTCTCTTATCATGGTTAACACTTTCAGTGCCAGCAGGGGCCGCACGATTTAGCGCTTGAGTGCCAGCGCTCTATTCAATGAGATATCTTAACTTATGGCTATGTGTCTAATATACCCGTCGCTTATCAATGACTTTCTTGCGGTCAACATTGTCGAAACGGATAGTTTTTTCATCGGTCCATTTCCGTTTTATACCATTTTGAAAAACGCTCGTTTTTGGATGTTTCCAGAAAAAAAAGAGATTCCACAGGAATCGCCCTTTACTGGAATACACAAAAAACTGTCATTTTTCTGCCTATTTATGAATCGTTTTCAAATAAACGCTAGATTATCGATAGTATATGTGTACTTATACACGCTAGAGAAGCGGGCTGAAAAATCAATTATATCTATTTCCTGATTTCCTGAAGATTATTCCAATTCCTGATCGCCATTCCAAATATCTATCGCGTTTATTGATCCAACGCTGGGTGCTCGAAACACATATTCCACGCTGTTCTGAGGGACCACAAAGACTGCAATCGGCTCGGATTACATGCCTGACAAGTAAAATGTGGATTCCGGATTTTCTTTTCCCCATGCATTTCCATTGACTCCATTCCAAATGGTGCATTACCATCCGGGAGACGATAGGGGGCGGTATTTTCCCTGTTCGAGCTCAGAGAGAGTCCCAGTGGTAACGTGAGGCTAGATTGATGAAAAATTAATGGAAATCGCTAATAAAAAAAATAACGATTAATAACGAGATTTCTCGTCCTTGGCACTGAACGGTTGGCATTAAATAACGAGAATCCTCGTCGTTGGCACTCAAAGTGTTAATGTGTATCCTGTTGAATCTGGTTAGTGTTACTGACTAAATACAATTGTTTCATAATACATTTTTGTATGTACAGTAATAAAATAATTGTTGACTACTGTATGTCAGTAATTTACCAGTCTGTATTGTCAGTAATTTACCAGTCTGTATTGTCAGTAATTTACCAGTCTGTATTGTCAGTAATTTACCAGTCTGTATTGTGAGTAATTCACCAGTCTGTATTGTCAGTAATTTACCAGTCTGTATTGTGAGTAATTCACCAGTCTGTATTGTCAGTAATTTACCAGTCTGTATTGTGAGTAATTCACCAGTCTGTATTGTCAGTAATTTACCAGTCTGTATTGTGAGTAATTCACCAGTCTGTATTGTCAGCAGTGTTGGGACTAACGCGTTACAAAGTAACGCGTTACAGAAACGAAGTTACTTTTTGCCGCAACTAGTACTCTAACGCATTACTTTTGAAATTCAGTAACGCTACTTACGTTACTGAATGGTTTGTTAGTTCGTTACTGCGTTCTTTTTATGTAGATTCATAGCGAGCGTCCTTATTTCGCCTGCGTTTGTTTTGTTTACTGTAGACTGAAAGGCGCTATATAAAACGAAGTATTATTATTATTATTATTTCTTTCCGTAGCCTCATTCTGGTTTCGCACTTCTGATTGGCCACTGACGTTCTGAAAGAAATAGGCGCTCTCTACAGTAAACAACAAGAGGACGCTCGCTATGAATCTACATAATAAGAACGCAGTAATAATAACGAACTAACAAACCATTTAGCAACTACTTGGAGAGATAATTAATATACAACATGGAAACGAGATAAAGAACATGTTTGAAGGGCTGCTGGAGTCAACTGGACTAACGTTACATCTCGACCACCGCAGACTGGTGACGGTGAGTGCAATGTGTTCACTGAAACTCAAGATCAACGGATTTTGACTGTACGAAATCTGCCAGGGAATCTCATAATACTAATCAAACAATATAAATATAGTCCTTTCATGCACAATTGATATCCTAACTATTCTAACGTTGCAATGCTTTGATAACAACGCTGCAAGATGGTTATGAATGAATTAATGAATGGATGAATGAATGAATGAATGAAAACTTTATTTAACAGATTGCAGAATGGGTACAATACAGTACGGCTCAATACATACAATTGTTAAGGGGATGCAGACCTGAGAAAGACGTTTGTCTTGTTTCCATCAGGGTCCCCCATTTTCAATTCATATAGACATTTATGACATACACAACATACATGACATTTATGGCATAGGGACATATAGGTATTTAGTACTGATACATTTGTGACATAAGCGGTATTCAAATATACAGTACTGTTACCCCTAGATCCTGACAGAGTATATACATATGATGGGGAGGGGACTGTACATTAGGAGGGGGTGGGTGGGTGGGAGAGAAATATACATACAGCGGGGAGGGAATATATAATGAAACGCTCTAGACCACATTGCTTAGCAGAGTTCGGTGATGTGAATGGAAACTGTCAAGTTGATCAACCGATTTTGAGTATATGGGGCATGGGACTTGAGCAATTTTTTTTTTTTATTTTTTTTTTAAATAACTAAATAGTTACTTTTCACAGTAACTCATTACTTTTGGGTGTAAGTAACTAGTACAGTAACGAAGTTACTTTTAAATGAAGTAACTAGTAAAGTAACTGAGTTACTATTTTTCAGTAACTAGCACAACACTGATTGTCAGTAATTTACCAGTCTGTATTGTGAGTAATTCACCAGTCTGTATTGTCAGTCATTTACCAGTCTGTGTTGTCAGTCATTTATCACTCATGAAGTCATGTGAGGGGCGTTCCATAGTGTTCCTAGTAAGGCAACGTAGGCCCAGGTGTTGTCATGCTGGGTTAACCCTTTCACTGCCACACGACAGAAGGTGTAACCCTTTACTATCACACAACCTTCTGTGCATTGTCGCAGTGAAAGGGTTAACCGTTTTGGTAGTGCGGCAGTGAAAGAGTTAAGGAGGGAGGGTTGGTTTTACATTTAAACTGTATGTAGCCCATGTCTGATCTCGCTCACCTTCTCGTCCCATTGAGCTTGAAGACACTGGAGTTCTCCACATATCCGGTGGGGATCCACATTAAGGATCCGTCTCTCTCTCCAAGCCGTTCACCTGAGCCCGTCTCCACCTGCTCCTACAGTCAGGGAAAAGACCAGGCGATGCTCTGAAATGGATTTCAAAGTGGCTTGACCGCCGACACAAGCTCTGCTTCTGTGTCTCGCACTTTTGTCCAAGTTGTGTGTCAGGAAGTTCTTGTGTCGGTTCATGTACTGTATACCCGATGGGAGCTACTATCCCCCAGAGCCAGTTCCATCACAGTCTCTGAACATTATACTTTCTCAACATTGGTTTTGGGGCGACAGTGAGGTAGAGTGACAGGGAGGTAGAGCAGTCCGGAGGTTCCCAGTTTGATTCCCGCTCCTCCCAGGCAGCATGTTGAAGTGTCCTTGAGCAAGACACTTAACTCCTAACCGATGAGCAGGTTAGCACCTTGCATGGTCGTCTCTGCCATCGGTGTGTGAATGTGTGAGAGAATGGGTAAAATGTGAGGAACAAATTGAAAAGCGCTTTGGATAAAAAAGAAGTTAAAGAAATGCACCATTTACCATTTACCATTCAACGTTACCTGTGGAACTACTTGCCATGAACAACATACCTGACCCCCTGGAGCCATACGACCGGCGTGCCAGTGTTCTCTCCTGGTTCAGGAAGCCACCACTACCGGTACTGCTCACGTCAGATCTCTCAGAAATAAAATGGACAAACTCCTCCCCCCCATCCGGATACTCACTCCACCACGTCGACAGGTCAGCCAAGCTATCGGTGGTATCTATGTTATGGTGAATCAACGCCGGTGCACCAATACTACCGTGTTAAATAACTCCTGCTCCCCTCACCTAAAAGACAAAACTGTTTCGAATGCATTGACTGGGACTCATTCAGTGCAGGTGCCGACAGTCTCGGACGGACTCACTGGATCTGTGCATCCCCACCAAAACGTGGGGTGAAAAGACCCACAGCAATAATACACCCTGGTTCACCACAGACATTCAACTTCTACGCTGCTTTCATCAGGCGGAGACGAGAGAACGACGCACTATTGCCAAATATGAGCTCAGTCAGGTCTGCAATCAAGAAAGCCAAGTCAAACCGTGCCATACAATTGGAACAACAGATTGCATCTAACAAAACAAGAACCATCTGGAAAAAGATGGAGGAGGAGATGAACAATTACAAAAGAAAAAGTCCCTCCCCCACACCGGACACCACGCTCACGCTCACGGATAAACTAAACGAGTTCCATGGGAGGTTTGAACAGTGTCCAGTCCCACCTCTACACTACCCAGCCAGTGCCACACCAGTGCTTAGACCTCTACACTACCCAGCCACACCAGTGCTTAGACCTCTACACTACCCAGCCACCCCAGTGCTTAGACCTCTACACTACCCAGCCACCCCAGTGCTTAGACCTCTACACTACCCAGCCACACCAGTGCTTAGACCTCTACACTACCCAGCCACCCCAGTGCTTAGACCTCTACACTACCCAGCCACACCAGTGCCTAGACCTCTACACTACCCAGCCTCTCCAGTGCTTAGACCTCTACACTACCCAGCCTCTCCAGTGCTTAGACCTCTACACTACCCAGCCACACCAGTGCTTAGACCTCTACACTACCCAGCCACCCAGTGCTTAGACCTCTACACTACCCAGCCTCTCCAGTGCTTAGACCTCTACACTACCCAGCCACACCAGTGCTTAAACCTCTACACTACCCAGCCCCAACAGACTCCAATATGTACTAACATTTTCAACACCCCCCCTCCGCTGGTTTACAGTACCACAGTGCCAAAATCAACCAAATACTCCTGCCTCAACGACTCCAGTCCATTGTGACGACATCTGTGGTCGTTTGAGCGCATCATCCTCTCCTATTTGAGCGCATCATCCTCTCCTATTTGAGCGCATCATCCACTCCTATTTGAGCACATCATCCTCTCCTATTTGAGCACATCATCCTCTCCTATTTGAGCACATCATCCTCTCCTATTTGAGCACATCATCCTCTCCTATTTGAGCGCATCATCCTCTCCTATTTGAGCACATCATCCTCTCCTATTTAAGCACATCATCCACTCCTATTTGAGTGCATCATCCTCTCCTATTTGAGTGCATCATCCTCTCCTATTTGAGCGCATCATCCACTCCTATTTGAGCACATCATCCTCTCCTATTTGAGTGCATCATCCTCTCCTATTTGAGTGCATCATCCTCTCCTATTTGAGCACATCATCCTCTCCTATTTGAGGACATCATCCTCTCCTATTTAAGCACATCATCCTCTCCTATTTGAGTGCATCATCCTCTCCTATTTGAGCACATCATCCTCTCCTATTTGAGCACATCATCCTCTCCTATTTGAGCGCATCATCCTCTCCTATTTGAAAGCCAACACCCTGATGGATTCTGCAGCTTTTGCTTACGGAGCCGACAGGTCTGTCAAGGATGCTGTTAACTTACCCTCCACCACACACTACAATACTTAAGAGTCGCCCAGCACATACACCTGCATCCTATCCTATTGTGCATACTGCACCTCGTATATGCTGTTTACTTTTACTCTTTACTTTTACTCTATGTATGTTTACTTTTACTCTTACTCATAGTATACATTCAGATTCAAATCCTTTATTGCCTATATTTATTGTAACATATAATATAACCGATAGGGCATACCCTCATCTACAGACTTTGTTTATTTTTTTTATATTCAGAGTTAATTGTTTACACTGTTTATTTCTCTCATATTTTCATATTCAGATGTCATTTTATTGCCTATGTTTATGTCTTTCTACTATTACCCTGCCCATACCTGTACCTCCCCTCCCCCCTCCCCCCTGCTGCTATGACGATTTCCGCAAGATGATCAATAAAGGAATATCTTATCTCATCTTATCTTATCCATTGACTTCAGCTCGGCCTTCAATACAATAAACCAGGTCGATCTACTTCACTTTTAAAAATAAACTTAAATTGTATTTAGTTTCGTTTTTTTGTTTTCTGTTTCTTTGCTTGCATGTAATTTTAGCCATCTTAATTGTTAGGTTCATTATGCATTGTTTGTTGAGTACTGACTTTTAATAATTTTGTTTTGCAATAATAATTGTTTTTGTATGTTTTTTTTTGTGTGGACGCCAGGAAGACTAGCTGGTTGCTATGGCACCAGCTAACCGGGATCCGTAATCAAATCAAAATCAAAATCAATTATCTTCAGTAAACTATCGGACATGAATACTGACCCCTGCAAAACTCTTCCCGTGGAGAAGGCAACAGAGGGTTAAGATGAATAGCTTTTCCTCTCGACCTCTGACCCTCAGCAGGGTTGTGTCCTCTCTCCCTGGCTCTTCTCCCTCTACACACAAACCACTTCACATCCCACCACTGCTCAGTCATCCGACGACCATAATTATAACCATCAACAACGAAGACGGGTACCGGTGAGCAGGTAGCCCAAGCGGTCACCCGGTGCCGTGAGAACAACCTCCAGCTCAACACATCTAAGAACACAAGAACTCAGTATAGATTTCAGGCACAACCACCCTCTTCTAGACCCCAACACGCGTCTCAGGAGAACCACCCTCCTCCAGACCCCCACACGCGTCTCAGGAGAACCACCCTCCTCTAGACCCCCACACGCGTCTCAGGAGAACCACCCTCCTCCAGACCCCCACACTCGTCTCAGGAGAACCACCCTCCTCCAGACCCCCACACGCGTCTCAGGAGAACCACCCTCCTCTAGACCCCCACACGCGTCTCAGGAGAACCACCCTCCTCCAGACCCCCACACTCGTCTCAGGAGAACCACCCTCCTCTAGACCCCCACACGCGTCTCAGGAGAACCACCCTCCTCCAGACCCCCACACGCGTCTCAGGAGAACCACCCTCCTCTAGACCCCCAACACGCGTCTCAGGACAAACACCCTCCTCTAGACCCCCACACGCGTCTCAGGAGAACCACCCTCGTCTAGACCCCCACACGCGTCTCAGGAGAACCACCCTCCTCTAGACCCCCACACGCGTCTCAGGAGAACCACTCTCCTCCAGACCCCCACACTCGTCTCAGGAGAACCACCCTCCTCTAGACCTCAACACTCGTCTCAGGAGAACCACCCTCCTCTAGACCCCAACACGCGTCTCAGGAGAACCACCCTCCTCTAGACCCCAACACGCGTCTCAGGAGAACCACCCTCCTCTTGGACTTGGCACTGACAGATTTGTGTTCATTGTGCTGCTTTTATAAAGCCTCAAATGACGGCTTACAATATTTCATGAAAGCAAAGTGTTTCGTTTGTCTAAGATTTAAAAAGCTTTAAACTTTACAGCACTGACAATTCTCTATAGTATTTTTTATAGTGTCCCGACCCATATAAAAACATGTCTTAATAAAAAATTAAGTAGAATTCTGCCTTTGTCTCTATTAACTACATATAAATATTTATATAATTGTTTGCTTTATAGACGAAGGTTGCAACATAATTATGTAATGTAATGTCATTGGCTGTGTAACGGAGAGCAGCCGCCCAGGCAGCGCAGCTCCCGACTCATTATTAATTTAATTAATTAATCCAATCCAATCCACTTTATTTATAGAGCACATTTAAAAACAACAAAGTTGACCAAAGGGCTGTACAAGTCCCACAACATAAATAAAAAAAATTAAATAAAAAAAATAATTATAATATATATATATATATATATATTATAATTTTTTTTTTATTTAATTTTTTTTCTTTTTATATATATATATATATATATATATATATATATATATATATATATATATATATATATTTTTTTTTTTTATCTCGAAGCTTCGAATTAAAATCAAATCTCGGCCCCCGAAGCTTCGAAGGTTAAAAAAAGCTTTGAAGGTCAGCCCCCCCCCCATCGGTTGAATCGGTAAATGGACTGCATTTATATTGCTTTTATCCAAAGTGCTTTACAATGTTGTTCCTCACATTCACTCACACATTCACACACAGACGGAGGAGGCGGCCATGCAAGGTGCCAACCTGCTCATCTGGAGCAGTTAGGGGTTAAGTGTCTTGCTCAAGGACACTTCGACACGCTGCCCGGGAGGAGCGGGAATTGAACCGGGAACCTTCCGACGACCGCTCTACCTCCTGAGCCACTGTCGCCCCCCCTACCTATATCACAAACGCACAATCAAAAGAGCAAAAAAGATAATCTCTGACCCTCTTACTCTGCTCACCACCTCTTCCAGCTGATGCCCTCTAGGAGGCGCTATAGGTCACTACCCACCAAATCATCCCATTCAAAAAATATAATTGATTCTCCACTGCAAGGACTCTGAACTTGTCTCACTGACCCTGACAGATGTACCCGCACTTAAAACTTGTGTGTCAATCTTGTGAATATTGTCTATGGGTTTTGTCTTGTGGCAATCTGTGAATATTGTCCATTGTCGTTGTGCTATTCTGTCTAATGTGATGTTGATATCTGCCTATGTTTGATGTTACGGACACTGTTAAACTGAGCTTACCCACCATGCTGTACCGAAAGCAAATTCCACAACCTCCGACGAATGGTCATTGATAAATGATTGATTGCGTTTCCTTTCCTCACTCAATATGCAATTGACATCTATGACTTATTTTTTTTATTATCAATTATTAAAATAGAAAAGGTTTTGAATATGTTTCATGGATCATAAAGTAGTGAAAGACCATGCAATTTTCAAACCAAGCAAAACATTTTAAACCAAAACGCCAGAAATGTTGTCTATTGACAAGGTTCTGTGTGTCAGTATTCTACCAGTCTAGTTGCAGTGCTGCTTGTGGAGGTCCCAGTAGTTAAGAGTGCATGTACTGTAATCTCACTGACCGTGCTGCTGTTCTGGAGGCCGATGAGAAGAATCACCCTGAGCAGGGGCCCCCGACATCTCCCATGGTCCTCTGGGACTCCTCCGTCACTTCCTGGTCATCAGGAAGTACCGTATGCTCCCGAACTCCCATTGGTGCCTGTGCTGCACAGCGATGTGATATCACTCATGTGCCAGTGAACGGGTCAATGCAAGGTAGGAGTCCTGTGGAATTGAGACAAATGAAAGAGACATTTCACAAACTGGATATGATATTGTACCAGAACGTAGAAATGTGTGTGGGTGTGTTTGTGTGTGTGTGTGTGTGTGTGTGTGTGTGTGTGTGTGTGTGTGTGTGTGTGTGTGTGTGCAGGGTGCGATCCACGAGGGGAGCCCGGTCCGCTATAGCTCCCCTAGATCAGACATCAGCTCCCCTGCAAACTTGATTTGCGATTTTTTGGGGGGTCTCTAAATTACTATTATATATTATTCACTGACAGTGAAGCTGACAGAGCAGCAGGAGGCGGGAATCGGATCATCTACAGGCGCAATTACACCTGCGGCTGGTGCTGCTCCGGTGGCCGTGGGGACTATTATTAGTTAAATATAAATCATTGTTTTGAGATTCACGTCACTCACAGTGGTGACTGTGGTGGGCGTCAGCGTCACTGCAGGCAGCCAATGTATCGATTCGTCGCAGCCAATGTAAATGCAGCAAGCAAATAAATGTAGCCTATTAGGGTATTCAAATATGATATGAAATATGGGCGCGTTTCCTAGTGGTCGAAGCAAGCTCAGTGACTCGTCAGTCGAGAAAATAATGCTTGGGACCAGGAGTATTTCATATTGTTAGTAAGTCAGGAGTCTGAGAGATAATCATCTCTATCTAACTAAATAGATACTTTTTTTTATCATGGAATGTGCTGTGGAAGCCCCGTCCAGACGGCCGGACGGTAAGTGAGTTGTCTACTCTAACTCTACTCTACCTACTACAGGCTACAGACTAGTAACGTCTGCGATTACACAGTCCGACTCCTGAGCACTCCTCGCTGAGAGGCGCGCCGCGCACCCCCCCCCCCCCCCCACGCGGCTCACCCAAAGATCATGCTATGGGTCGCACAGTGTGTGTGTGTGTGTGTGTGTGTGTGTGTGTGTGTGTGTGTGTGTGCGTGTGCGCGCGTGCGTGCGTGCGTGCGTGCGTGCGTGCGTGCGTGCGTGCGTGCGTGCGTGTGTACCTGGAGCAGGGCGACACAGGGCCAGCCGAACCTCAGAAGGTGAACTCTTGAATAGCCGTAGCACCCTCTGCAGGACAAAGAGTGAACTGTCACGCCAAGTCAATTACACTATCGACACTCGATCTAATAAAGATCTGTCTATGTCAATAGTTCTCAAAGTGGGGTTCGGGGACCCCCCAGGGGTCCTTCAAGGGGTTCCAGGGGGTCCCCAGAAAAATGTAAATAGGTAATTGAGAGTCAAACATGTTCCTTTACTGAGTGTGTCATTGGGAAGCAACGTAAGTAAAGGGTTTCCCTTCACTGAGACATCGGGTCTGAGACTTGAGTAACTGATGGTTAATCAACAGTTTGTTAACATAATAGTTAATAATGTCCTTCCTTGTTACTTAATCATCATTATTGCGCCCCTTATACTAAAGAGTTACCATCTAAATGGATGTACTGTAAATATGTAGTTTTGGAATTAAACCATTCAGTCGAGCTGGTAGGTGGTGGTGACTAGAGGTGGTGGCAGAGAGGAGGATGAGAGGGAAGCTGGCTGCTATCCAGGAGAACCTCTCCCACCCCCTCTATGAGGAGCTAGCCAAGGTGAGAAGCACGCTCAGCCCTAGACTCATACCCCCCCGACACTCCACCAACCACCTCGGCCAGTCCTTTGTGCCAGCAGCCATCAGGCTCCACAACTGTGGACATGTACTGCTGCCAGCAGCTGGAGAACTAACGGCTGCAGAACTCGAGAACTATTATGAATGTCTGACCACTAAGTGTGCTTGACCACAAAGATTTATTGCCTATATATATATTTTTTTTTTATCTAATTTTTTCTCCTCCTTTTTTTCTGTGATTTTTCTCCCCATCCCAATTTACCTCTCGTGCCAATTCTCCTTCCCCTGTCCTGATCGTTGCTCGCATATGTCCCCCACTGGCCGGTTGTAGGGAGGATAGAAGCCTTGCATCACATGTCCCCTCCGATACATGTGGAGGCAGCCTGCCACATCTTTTCACCTGCCAGCGCGGACTCTCATTTGACAAGGTGTAACGTGTAGGAGGCTCACACTGCCCCCCGCCATTGTCCTGAATTTGCTGTGCAGGCGCCCCAACCGACCTGTAGGAGTCGCTGTCCACAACGTCCAGACGACCACCCTTCGACTTCCCACCCACTGACTCTGCCAATTGAGTTAGTATGACGGCCGGCCCAAGCCGGAGGCAACGCCGACAGCCGGATTCGAACCCGGTGTCTCTTGCGTTGGTGACGAGCGCAATGTCCGCTGCGCCACCCAGCCGCCTATTGCCTATATTTATTGTAATGTACTAATGTATAATATAACCGATAGGGCATACAGACCCACATCTGCACCTTTGTTTATCTTTCTCGTATTTTTATATGAATCATATTGTTTACACTGTTTAATATTTTTTTAAGAATGTTACACTCATTCTTATATTCAGATCAAATTGCCTATATTTAAATCTTTCTACTATTACCCTGCCCATGCCTCCCCCCCCCCTCCCCCATGCTGCTATGACACCTGAATAAAGGGATCAATAAAGGAATAATCTTATCTCAACAACTAAAGGTGAGGAGAAAAGCCACTACAAATCCACCACGTTGTCCTATACCAGGTAGGGCAGACCCTTGAGGCTATACCAGGTAGGGCAGTCCCTTGAGGCTATACCAGGTAGGGCAGTCCCTTGAGGCTATACCAGGTAGGGCAGTCCCTTGAGGCTATACCAGGTAGGGCAGTCCCTTGAGGCTATACCAGGTAGGGCAGTCCCTTGAGGCTATACCAGGTAGGGCAGTCCCTTGAGGCTATACCAGGTAGGGCAGTCCCTTGAGGCTATACCGGGTAGGGCAGTCCCTTGAGGCTATACCAGGTAGGGCAGTCCCTTGAGGCTATACCGGGTAGGGCAGTCCCTTGAGGCTATACCGGGTAGGGCAGTCCCTTGAGGCTATACCAGGTAGGGCAGTCCCTTGAGGCTATACCAGGTAGGGCAGTCCCTTGAGGCTATACCAGGTAGGGCAGTCCCTTGAGGCTATACCGGGTAGGGCAGTCCCTTGAGGGGCTGTCCGTTGACGGCCAGGATGACGTCCCCCTCTTGTATCCTGCCGCTCTGCTGCGCCGGCTGGTCGGGGAACAGCGTCTTTATGCACACCAGGCCTCCGAGCTCCTTGGCCGGGGACTCGCACTGCATGAAGCTGAACCCCAGGCCCTGGGCACTCTTCTTTAGGGTCACCTCCAGGGTGTTGTCTGGAAGGGGCGGAGGACGGGTGGGTGGGGGCGTGGGCAGAGGACGGGTGGGTGGGGGCGTGGGCAGAGGACGGGTGGGTGGGGGCGTGGGCAGAGGACGGGTGTGTGGGAGCGTGGGTGGGGTCGTGGGTGCGGTTGGGAGGTGGGGAAGGTGAGGGAGAGAGGATGGGTGGTGGAGAGGTTAGCGTGTTGGTCGAAATATATGATATATAAAGGGCCTAAAAACTTAATAGAGCCTTTTGTTGATTTTTATCTAGTTTTAGCTCCACACATTTTATGTCCTTTTACCAGTTTGAGCCCTTCTTATTTTATGTTTTTTTCTACTCTTTTACTAGTTCTAGTGTTCTTTTGACTCCTCACTAGTTTTAGTCTTGCTTATTTTACATTCTCTTTTATTTGCTCTCTTGCTATAGCTTTTATGTTCTTTTACAATGTAGCGCTGTCAAGACATGTTATGTTAAACATTTACAGACAAAGTGGTATTAATTAAAATTTGAACGTTACAATGTCCTTTCTCTCAATAGAAGGACATTTTCCAGGGATAACGAAGGAGGAGAGAAGAAGGGAGGGGAGAAGGTTAGGCTCACAGGATGGAAGGTAGAGGAGGGAGGCAGGGGGAGGGAGGGAGGAGGTGAGAGAGAAAGATCAGGGATGAAGGGAGGGTAGGTCGTGGTAAGTGTGCAAAAGTTCACCTTGGAACATCTAGGAGTGTGTAACCCCGGCCATTTCAGACTGCGGCAAACGGTCATTGTATCTGAATGGATTCCAAATTTGTATGTGTTTGTAAATTTGTAAATGTGTATACTGCACCTTGTTTACTTTTACTCATAGTATACATTCAGATTAAAATTCTTTATTGCTCATTATTTATTGTAACATATAATATACATTACAATAGTTAATTATGTTGTTTACACAGTAAATGTTTTCCTCATATTTTTTACATTATTATTATATTATATTTATGTCTTTCTACTATTACCCTGCCCATACCTGTACCTCCCCTGCCCATGCTGCTATGAGGCCCGAATTTCCCCCAATGGGATCAATAAAGGAATATCTTATCTTTACCTGGTTAAAACGTGGTCACGGTTACTGTTATCTGTTATCTCCATAAGGCTGGAAAAAGCTTATAATGTTGATCATTTGTTGTTCAGAGACTGAATGGTCTAATTCTGCACCGTTAGGTCAAACTTGGTAACGGACGATACACAAACAGGCTGGAAAAGCTGGTCAGGAAGGCCAGTAACATGGTATGGGTTGGAGCTGGACTCTCTAGCCGGTGGTGTCGGAGAGGAGGAGCCTTGCTAAGCTCCACGCCATCATGGACAACCCCTCCCACCCACTAAACATGGACTTGGCTGATAGAAGGAGCACGTTCAGTGTTAGTCTATAAGAACACTTAGTCTACTTACACTTACACACTTAGTCGGCACAGGAGGTCCTTCATTCCGATCAGACTTTATAATGCATCACTGTGCCTCACTGCATCTGGCATAATCTTCCTGTGATTTTACTTTTAAATCGACATTATAAAATTTGACACTTATTACTGTACATTTTCTGTATATTTTTGGCTGTATATTTTAGAATGTATACATATCAGAATGTATATCCCGGACCGTATTTTATTCGTTATTCTTATTTTTATTCGATTCTATAAACAGTACAGTTTTAAACAGTCGGTATCGGTGGTGGAAAATGAAGGAGTAAGAGGGGCTCGTTGGGGGGAGGAGGGTTCCTACCATTAGGATGTTAGATCCTAATGTGAAAAACTGTGATTTTATATGTCTGCACTTGTGCTCATTTTATGCCTGTCTTTTTTTCAGTTGTGAAGCACTTTGAGCTGCAGTTTCTGTATGAAAGGTGCTATACAAATAAAGTTGTATTATTATTATTATTATTATTATTATTATTATTATTATTATTATTATTATTATTATTATTATTATTATTATTATTATTATTATTATTATTATTATTATTATTATTATTATTATTATTATTATTATTATTATTATTATTATTATTATTATTATTACCATCGGTCACGAAGCTGTAGTCTCGGGGCCTCCTGGAGGAGGTGTAGGGGGTGGTGATGATGGCTGGGCAGCTGTAGTTTCTCAGACGGATGACGTCTGGGCTGATGCTGTGAGGAGACAGACCGCTAGCAGTGTCTGGGCTCAGATACATCCTGGCTACACCCAGAGGCTCCCTCACTAGGAGCAAGGATACCACCTGGAGGAGAGGGCAGCAGAGGAGAGGAGGAGGGAGGGGAGAGAGGCGAGGAGAGGAGAGGAGAGGAGAGGGGGTGGGAGGGGAGGGGAGAGAGGAGAGGAGGAGGGAGGGGAGAGAGGAGAGGAGATGAGGAGGGAGGGGAGAGAGGCGAGGAGAGGAGAGGGGGTGGGAGGGGAGGGGAGAGAGGAGAGGAGAGGAGGAGGGAGGGGAGAGAGGAGAGGAGAAGAGGAGGGAGGGGAGATAGAAAAGGGGAGGAGGAGGGAGGGGAGGGGAGAGAGGAGAGGAGATGAGGAGGGAGGGAGGGGAGGGAATAGAGGATAAACGAGAGGAGAGGAGAGGAGAGGGGGAGGGAGGGGAGGGGAGAGAGGAGAGGAGGAGGGAGGGGAGAGAGGAGAGGAGGAGGGGAGAGGAGAGGAGAAGTGGAGGGAGGGGAGAGAGGAAAGGGGAGGAGGAGGGAGGAGAGGAGAGGGGACATGAGGAAAAGGGAGTGGGTGGATGAGAGGAAGAACAGATGGAGTGGTCAGGAGGAGGGAGAGAGAATGAAACAGCACCACACACAGTATTCTCTAGTCTACTGTGCAGAGTTATGTAGTGCCACACATGTAGCAAACCAATAGATAAATGGGAGCAAATGCATAATTGATATTGGGTAACATTTAGCTAGGATTTAATTTAATTTAGTTTAAAAACGATTATTTAAACTCGTGAGACACTGAGGTTTCCCTCATTTACAGCGACGACTACAGTAGCTTACAAGACAAGACACAATTTCATACAACGAATAAGAATAAACAATAAAAGATCTGCTAAGACGGTTACAAGTCAACACAGAGTGGTCGGAGATCATACTTTTAAATGCAGCAAGAGAAGGAAGGACCTTCAGCGTAAGAGTCAGTCAGAGGGCATTCCAGGTGTTGGAAGCATCAAAAGAAACGGCAGTTTTTCCTAGTTCAGAGCAAATTGTAATTATTATTTTTTTTTATCTACTTTTTCTCCCCATTTTCTATTTTTCTCCCATCCCAATTTCGTATTATCCAATTCTCCCCTCCCCTGTCTCGAACGTTGTTAGATCATGTCTCCCACTGGTCGGCTGCAATGTGGACCACGCCTTGCATCACGTGTCCCCTCCGGTACACGAGGAGGCAGCTGTCGCATCTTTTCACCTGTACAGCGCGATCTCTCAGTGGCGAGGAGTAACGCGTGGGAGGCTCACGCTGCCCCCGTTGCTTCCTGATTCTGCTGTACAGGCGCACCAACCGACCTGTAGGAGTCGCTGTCCACAACGTCCGATCCCCACCCACCAGCTTTCCCACCCCCTAACACTGCCAATTGTATTAGTATGAACGACCAGCCAAGCCGGAAGCAACGCCGAGAGCTGGGCTCGAACCCAGCATCTCCTGCGCTAGTGGCGAGCGCCTTGCCCACTGCGCCACTTAGCCGCCCAGCAAACTGTCATTTGAACGTGTAGAATATCCACATATTTGAATTCTATCTGTACTGTATTGGCAGCACTTTTACTGGTGTAACATAAGTAATGGCTAATAACATCAGGCCTTCCGCTATGTTACGTCTAGCCCCTGTCCCACCCTGCGATCACATCGTGGGTCACTTGTCATTACCTCTCCGGTTTGAGCCAGACTGTCCACAGCTTGTTGGTAACTGAAGCCCTGAAACCTGATGCCATCCACCTCTAGCAGTCTGTCACCTGGTACACACACGCACACACACACACACACACACACACACACACACACACACACACACACACACACACACACACACACACACACACACACACACACACACACACACACACACACACACACACACACACACACACACACACACACACACACACACACACACACACACACACACACACACACACACACACACACACACACACACACACGCACGCACACAAATCATCATCTTTTCCCCCCAAAAAAGACCCTGAGGCAAAACTCTTTCTTCCACTTTCAATGACACAAATCCTAATAGGGAGGTGTAGTCTGACGTCACTTTAGTTTCCCGCACGGTCCACCCGTATAGGGATTTATCATTGGGAAAATGTATTCGGCTATTGTAATAATTCTGCCTCATGAACATTGGCAAGCTTTCCATTTTTGCACAAAATGAGTTCCCTTCTATCACTAACATCATTGTTTAAGCATTTTTGGTTGAAATAAAGTGAGTTACAAGGCTGTTTTGTAAATTGTCGTTAAAAAATATCTACACTTACCGGTAGAACGCCTGTCGTTCAGTGCTGTTGCACCAGAGTGAAGTGTAGTTCCTCAGTGAACGAAAACCTAAACGTTGTTATTCTGCTACCTTTACGATTAATTGCGCATTTTTTCTTGTTGAGCTACTGTATAGATAGTGGATGCATACACACAGAAAGGTACACCATGCCAATGTTCATGCTGTATTTGTTTTAAACGAGACGATTTAGAAATGTGTCCATTGGAAATACATTGCAATTTCAAGAGGGGTGGACCGCGCTGGAAACAGCAATGACGTAACCACTACACCTCCCTATAGAATCACAGCTAAATGTATCTGTGTGACACTAATAGAATAATCACATCACATTATTGAATGTTGTCGCAGCACCGCTGCCAGCGGAGGCTCTCTCCCGTCTGAGCTAATAGCAGTTCATTACGTTCTCCATTACATTACATTACATTTACATTTAGTCATTTAGCTGACGCTTTTATCCAAAGCGACTTACATGTTCTGCGACAAGTCATCAGGAAGGGCACAACTCTATCAGCTGAGTAACAATGTTCTTCAAAGTGTTGAGTGCTACAGCTACATTAGCGACGTTTCACTGACGTTTAAACAAGCGGGACACCCTCGTTTATACAGTATGAGTGACTGATTTTATTATTAAAACAGAAGAAAAAAAATGTATTATCGATGCAAATGGTTGATTTGAATTTCAAGGACTTTTTAAGCACCTTGCTAAAATAAATTGCTGTTTTCAAGGAATTCCAGGCCTTGACTTTTTTTTGTAAAAAATCAAGCACTTTAAGCACTTCAAGGACCTTGTGTGAACCCTGCCATTCCTCCCAGTACTCTACCCGACCAACAGTCCCATTCCTCCCAGTACTCTACCCGACCAACAGTCCCATTCCTCCCAGTACTCTACCCGACCAACAGTCCCATTTCTCCCAGTACTCTCCCCGACCAACAGTCCCATTTCTCCCAGTACTCTCCCCGACCAACAGTCCCATTCCTCCCAGTACTCTCCCCGACCAACAGTCCCATTCCTCCCAGTACTCTACCCGACCAACAGTCCCATTTCTCCCAGTACTCTCCCCGACCAACAGTCCCATTCCTCCCAGTACTCTACCCGACCAACAGTCCCATTCCTCCCAGTACTCTACCCGACCAACAGTCCCATTTCTCCCAGTACTCTCCCCGACCAACAGTCCCATTTCTCCCAGTACTCTCCCCGACCAACAGTCCCATTCCTCCCAGTACTCTACCCGACCAACAGTCCCATTCCTCCCAGTACTCTACCCGACCAACAGTCCCATTTCTCCCAGTACTCTCCCCGACCAACAGTCCCATTTCTCCCAGTACTCTCCCCGACCAACAGTCCCATTTCTCCCAGTACTCTCCCCGACCAACAGTCCCATTCCTCCCAGTACTCTACCCCAGGGGTTCCCAAACTTTTCAGGCCGGGACCCAGAAAATAAGGCGTCAGAGAGCCGCGGCCCAATGCACATTTTAGAATATAATAGAATAGAATTTTAGAATACAACTAGAAACACTGTCCTGGCCTGCTTCTAAGTTCAGTGGCCTGACAAAAAAAAAAAAAAAAAAAAATTGATTTTAATTTTTTTTTTAAATCATCTCGCGGCCCTCCTGTGGCTGCTTGCGGCCCACCTTTGGGTCGCGACCCCGACTTTGGGAACCACTGCTCTACCCGACCAACAGTCCCATTCCTCCCAGTACTCTACCCGACCAACAGTCCCATTCCTCCCAGTACTCTACCCGACCAACAGTCCCATTCCTCCCAGTACTCTACCCGACCAACAGTCCCATTCCTCCCAGTACTCTACCCGACCAACAGTCCCATTCCTCCCAGTACTCTCCCCGACCAACAGTCCCATTCCTCCCAGTACTCTACCCGACCAACAGTCCCATTCCTCCCAGTACTCTACCCGACCAACAGTCCCATTCCTCCCAGTACTCTACCCGACCAACAGTCCCATTCCTCCCAGTACTCTACCTGACCGGACACGTCCGTCTCTCTCCACGGACCCACCGGGAATGAGGCTCTTGATGTAGATTCCACCGCTAGGAAGGCTTGTGTCGACGCCACCCTGAACACACAACACAATAGTGACTTTAATCATTGACCTCGCAAAGACTAACAAATGCAGTCATACGATTACGTTAGGTGATCAAGTGAAATTGTGTTGCTGGTATACTATACAGTACACACAGGCTCAGTGAATGTGGTTTAATTGTAAATGTATCTATTAACTCACTGAACTAATTCATTCATTGTACAGGATAAATGTATTCATCCATTCATTGTACAGGATAAATTAATTCATCCATTCTTTGCAGGAGAAATTAATCCATCTATTAATTGTACAGGATAAATGCATTAATTAATTCATTGTACAGGATAAATTAATTCACCCATTCTTTGCAGGAGAAATTAATCCATCTATTAATTGTACAGGATAAATGCATTAATTAATTCATTGTATAGGATGTGTTCATTCATTCATTCATTCATTCATTCATTCATTCATTCATTGTACAGGATAAATTAATTCACCCATTTATTGTACAGGAGAAAAGAGCTACAACTGGAGCAACAATCAACTATCAACTAATGTAATCGTAATCAGATAATGAAACAAATTCATATTGCATTGTATCCTATATATACAGTGTATATATATATATATATATATATATATATATAGGATAGGATAGGATATATAATAGGACATATAATCCTATATATACAGTGTATATTCTCTGTATCAACAGTGTCATTGAGGATGGCAGGGGTTGTGCCTATAGACCCTCCTAACGACAAACCCCATAATATCACTTCCAGTGTGTAGACTGTGGAAAGGATTTATTAACACGCTGTACATAAATACAGATCAGGAGGAGGATGAACCAATAGCAGGGGTCAGGCTGGCTCCTCCCACTGAGGAATTCAGTCATGAGACCCTCTCTCTCTCTCTCTCTCTCTCTTCTCTCTCTCTCTCTCTCTCTCTCTCTCTCTCTCTCTCTCTCTCTCTCTCTCTCTCTCTCTCTCTCTCTCTCTCTCTCTCTCCCTCAGTGTTAATCCGACAGAAAGGTTAATGAGCTTGGAGAAGGGAGACCTAGTGAGACCATACCTGCATATAATCCTTCTATATACCTACTTATACACCTGCATATAACTACATGTACATTAATGCTTTATATACCATATATATATTCTTACCGTATATCAATCCATATCTGTCTGTACGTACCTGCATATAATCCTTTTTACATGTCTGTAGATACATATCTATCTGTACATATCTCTATACTCTTAGGCCAGTATGACTTACTACCATAGTGTCTTTATACCTGTATCACTGTACATTAATATTACATAATATTATATTACATATCTGTACATATATTTGATTAGCACTATACTCAGTAG
>NC_140174.1:31219526-31222752 GCF_963971535.1 Notolepis coatsorum | reverse complement strand
CACATATACTCTCTCTCTCTCTCTCTCTCTCTCTCTCTCTCTCTCTCTCTCTCTCTCTCTCTCTCTCTCTCTCTCTCTCTCTCTCTCTATCTCTCTCTCTCTTTCAGATTCCTAATATCAACCTCAACCAGACTCACTCGGTGTCCCAAAAATGTATTATTCCTTTTACTGTAACCTCCAACTCTCTTCCAGCAGCCTGCTGAGGACGCATGTGACTGAACAAGGATAAGAACTTCTGAAGTGAATAGCATGTTAAAGAGAGCTAGTCTGCAATACAATGTGTGTGTGTGTGTGTGTGTGGGTGAGTGTGTGTGTGTGTGTGTGTGTGTGTGTGTGTGTGTGTGTGTGTGTGTGTGTGTGTGTGTGTATATGTGTGTGCATGTGTGTATATGTCTGTGCCAGAGCATGTGAGCGGAGCGGCCGAGAAATCCGCTCTTCGCTCTAGATGGCACGTTCCGCTCTCATTCGCTCATGTTTTTTCTCGGCGTGGCATTATGACGTGGCGTTGAAACTACACGCTACTTTTTATTTTGTGTTGATAAACCAATAAATGACTGAACCAGGATCATTTCAATTCGATGCTAAATAAACTTTTACGCACGGCGTAAAATGTGCCAGATTTAATTTAACATGCGTTACATTTTTATCAATATCTTGGCCATTCTTTGTGCTAGAATGAAATGGAAAAGATTGGGAGGAAGTGACGAAGGAGGCGGAAGTTTACTGCCAGTCCATTAGATAATTTCTGTCGGACAACACCGTTTTTTCCAGTAGTTGTAGTTTGTAGTTAGTAGTTCGACTTTTATAACAGTAGTAGTAGCAGTAGTAGTAGCAGTAATAGTAGTGGTAGTAGTAGTAGTAGCAGTAGTAGTAGTTGTAGTAGCAGTAGTAGTAGTATTAGTAGACATTTTAGGAATAGTAGTTTGAGCTATCCTGTGCTAACGTTGACGATTCATCTTTTGTTGGTGATGGTGACTGCAACGAAAGGTCCACTGATGATGACAACAATGAAAGGTAAAGACACTTATTTTGGACTTTGATTGCTTTTGTTTTAGTCAGACTTGTTGGGAAAGGCAAAGAAAGGCTTTCACATGATAAGTGCACATGATGAATGCACATGTACAGGATAAGTGTACATGATAAGTGTGCATCAAGAGAGTCCTTGTTGAATGTTGAATGTCTACAGTGAGGAGGAGCAAGGAGCAGAAGGAGCAGAAGGAGCAGAAGCCCTGCCTTCAACCAGTGAGACATGGAAGGAGGGCTAACCAAGACAGGTGAGAGACTTATTATTATTATTATTATTATTATTATTATTATTATTATTATTATTATTATTATTATTATTATTATTATTATTATTATTATTATTATTATTATTATTATTATTATTATTATTATTATTATTATTATTATTATTATTATTATTATTATTATTATTATTATTATTATTATTATTATTATTATTATTATTATTATTATTATTATTATTATTATTATTATTAGTGCTTTTGTTTTAGTTATTACTCTGTTCATAAAAGTTGAAAATAATGTATTTTTACATGTCATTGTCTACAGCAATGATTTGCCTGGGACATCTAGGGGGCAGGGTGTGCCCAAGCCCGATCCAGGTCAAGAAATGACCCAGACAGGTGAGAGACTTATTATGGATGTTTATTGCTTTTTTATTATTACTAGGTTTGCAGACTTTGAACGCAATATATACAGAATGGAATATTGAGTGTATATACAGTGTGTGTGTTGTATGAGCAGTGTTTTATATGTACAATGTGTGTGCCATTTATGTGCAGACATGATGAGCAGCCTGCTCCAGTCCGACGCAGGACAACCCAGGCCAGGCCAAAACGTCCAGCCCAGGCAGGAGATCAGGCAGGAGATCAGACGCCCTGGAAGACCGACAGTGATCCTGATCCAGCCCCTCAGCCCCTCCGGTTCATGCCGCGCAGACCCCCAGGACCGCAGCTAGACCCCCATGCCACGTATACACAGGTAACACCTGTCAAAAGGCGTTACAGTTTGACAGGTGCAATATTTTTTTTGGATACGCCTCAGGCATCCTGCACTCTATATGACTGCACTCTAGTCATATGTGTACTGTATATATGTATATTGAATATCCAACAATTTAATTATCTAATTATTTTTTACTTTTTTACTGTAAAACCTCCTTTTTTTACTTTTTTTTGTAAAAAAAAATTACTTTTACTGACTTTTTGTAAAAAAAAAAAAAGCATGCTGGTGATAATTTCCAGTTGAGAATCAAAATTTCGTCTGTGTTTATTACCTGTGTATGGAGAAAATAATGCTTTGTAAATTGAATTCTGATCTGTTCTCTTTTGTTTATGTAAATATGCTACCTGAGGGTGCATTTCCACTGTTTTATATCCTTGATTTGATATTTGTTCATACTAAAAAGAACACATTTTCTCAATCCGATTTTGTGTTTTGTGTTGTACATTATGCAGTATGAAAACTAACTGTCAGGTCATATATGTGAGGCTGTGCTGAAAAAAAAGATACCAAACATACCATGGTAAAACATTTTAAAATGGGAATTATACAATTTAAATCAAAATGAGCCAAAACATTGAAAAATCCCAGGACCTGGAAAAGATAATTATAACGTTTATCCATTCAACTAGCTACTATGCTAAGATAGCTAGCCTAGCCGCAATGCTATGGCTGATCCCATTCACGTTAGCATGTAAGCTAACAACAGCGATTTTTGAGAGCCTAAACTCTCCGCTCTTGGTGGTACATTGTGTTGATGTTGGTTTCGTTTCATCAATAAATGAGGCAGAACACAGTGAATGTATCCTTTTTTTTTTATTGCACTTTGTTTGTTTCTCACTGAAAATAAATGTTGCGTTCACCCAGGTCCCGAGGTGATTTAAAGATGGCGGATTCGACTTTGACTTAGCAGGATGTGTAGTGACGGTTCACCCTTCTGATTGGTTAAAAATTACCTTCATGTTTGTTCAAGTTTCTTTATTAGTTGTCATACAGAAGTACAGAATACTTGTACATCGCCACCTATTGCTCTGGCATTGTACTACATGTATATTACACCAGCACTGTGTGATCGTGTGCACTGAGCAGCTGGGAGCGGCTCGGAGCGGAGGAGAGCTCTGACCCATTTTAAAACCCACTCCACGCTCACTTCAAAATCCACCGTTCCGCTCGTGCACCGCTCCGCTCACATGCTCTG
>NC_140174.1:31192026-31217026 GCF_963971535.1 Notolepis coatsorum | reverse complement strand
AGTTAGTGAGTTAGTGAGTTAATGAGTCGGTGAGTCTGTGAGTCAGTGAGTCAGTGAGTTAGTGAGTTAGTGAGTTAGTGAGTCGATGAGTCAGTGAGTGAGTTAGTGAGTTACAGGCTTACAGGCACATTTGCACGTCTAACAAAAAAGAAAAGAAGAAAGAAAGAAAGAAAGAAAGAAAGAAAGAAAGAAAGAAAGAAAGAAAGAAAGAAAGAAAGAAAGAAAGAAAGAAAGAAAGAAAGAAAGAAAGAAAGAAAGAAAGAAAGAAAGAAAGAAAGAAAGAAAGAAAGAAAGAGAGAAAGAAAGAAGAAACTCACTCATGCTACCTTTTGGCTGTGAGACTATGAGCTGGACTTCCTCTGGGCAGCTCTGCATGACCTCGGCGGCCTCGCTGAAGGTCATACCCTCCAGACTCGTGTTGTTCAGAGAGATCACACGACCACCTGAGGGTCAAAGGTCAAATTATGTTAGGTTGCAACACACAAGAGACAGGAACAAAAGGTCATTAATTATAATCCTTTCCTATTCATCGTTCTGTGATTGGACGGTTAGCGACGAACGTGCCCGAGAGCCACAGCCACAGAGAGACTAATCATTTACAGCCTCCACTGTGATAAATTGTAATTTCATATGTCCTGGGATCAATGAAAACACAAGTGCAGGACATATAATCACATAATAAGCATCTCCCAACTCTGACTCTTGGGTCAAGAGGTCTGGAGAAATTCACGTTAGACAAAGTGGTATAACTGTGTCAACCAACGGGAATTTACCTCAAACTCCACCCTCCAATCACCTCCTCCACATCCTCGGAAAGCAATGGTTGTGATTGGAGGATCAAGGAAACAGGGCGGAATTTGAAATTAGGTAAATTCCAATGTGGTTTGAACAATGTTCCTCTCATTAAGTCGGTTTATTTGGTTGGTTTATCACAAACAGGAACAGCCTTCATTGGAAGCACCACAGGTGTTACAGTTGATCCATGTCAACCGTTTATAGTGTTTTAAGTTAAGACTAGATGAACTTCGTCTACCTGGCATTGGGTTTGTTTCTCTGCTCAGCTTCACCTGTGGTGGAACCGGACTCATCGATTATATCGTCGACTGATCTTCTGATCAAAATAGGTTTAATAGTAAAAACAATTCATACAAATGACATGTGGATTAAATGATTAAATTCATATTAAATGACATGTATGCTGTATGGCTGAAAGGAGTGCTCTCCTCTGGCCAGCTAGGAGACACTGAAGAATAGAATAGAATAGAATAGAATAGAATATAATATAATAGAATAGAATAGAATAGAATAGAATAGAATAGAATAGAATAGAATAGAATAGAATAGAAATACTTGAATCATCCCGAGGGAAATTTGAAGAAGAGGCGGAGACAATTGATCTTAAATATAGAGAGGGGTGGGGGCTGTAGCCGTTGGCCTCTCAGCTAGGTGTGCAGTGTAGTGCACTGAGCTATTGTTTGGGGCAACCAAAAGGGATTCCTCAACACACCCAAGTCAGATATGACTGATTTGAATTATGACTTGATTGATTGATTGAACATTTTATTAAAAGATTGCAGAATGGGTACAATACAGTACGGCTCAATACACACAATTGTTAAGGGGCTGCGGACCAGAGAAAGACTTTCGTCTTGTTTACATCAGGGTCCCCCATTTTCAATTCATCATAACATATATGACACACATGACATACAGATAGACAGTACTGCTACATCTATACATTTATGACATACCAGATTTACAAATACAGTACTGTTTGTGATACAAAAACAGTTTAACGACGCCCTCTACTCTATCCATGTTCATCACAAGCCACTGTCTCACTTAGAGACAGTGTTGCTGAAGCCAGCAGGTATATATATATAATTTATTTTGATTGAAATGTCTTTATTGGGAATAACCCCATAAGTATAAGCGAGAGGCCGGGTCAGTTTCAGCATATCAATGAGGTCCTACCCGTCCGGATGCGTCCGTCCTTATCTGCAGGCCCGCCAGGCACGACGGAGGCCACGTAGATGCCCAGGTCATAACGTCCCACCATGTCCTCTCCTACTATCACTATACCTTGGGAGACAGAGGTCAAATGGAGTTCAGGAGAGAGTATATATATATACATGTATGTCTATTAGTAGAGCCACCAGGATGCTCTGGAGAAGATTACACATCCCTATAATAAAATCAAGTCCATGTATAAAGTTATAAAGTATACTCATAGTCATAATTAATCTTCAGTGTGGCTATTAGCACTTATGATAAGTCATAATGCCCTGCATCAATAACTAGACAAAGTTAGACACATAATGTTTATTATACGTTTGTTATAGGAGCTTCAAATTGCTCATATACAATATTATATGTATAACATTATAATCTATAATAACCACATGCTCTGAGTAAATAGTTACAAAGGCTTTTAAATAAACTATTAACATTAAAAAAAAGTATTCACCTCTAAGCATCATGTAATAACATTATGAGCTTGTGTGCAACTTGATTGCGTCGGCAAATGCGTTCAAACACCCACCGTTACCAGGTGACGAGAACGAGGTGACATGTAACACAGGCTTACCAAGGCCAAGCTTCAGGTCTTTCTTTAAGGACACACATATGACTTCTCTCTCGGATTGGGAAGGTTTAGTCGGGGCATCTGTCGGGGCACAACACAGCAACGTTAACCGAGACGAGATCAGGAGAGGTCAATAGAAGCAGCATTACTGATATTTTTGTCTTTTATTGGAGTCAGAATACAGTCAGCGTTCTGTCTCTAAATATACACAGCGTTCAACTCTGGAAGACCTCTGGTTCTAGTGCTCTGTCTCTAAATATACATTGCGTTCAACTCTGGAAGACCTCTAGTTCTATTAGCACTGCCAACTCGTTTCCACCAGCCTAATAGGGTTAATGACATTACACTTGCGGATGTGGAGTCTGCACAGTGCAGGAGATCCAATAGACAGGATGCAAGGACTGTGTTCTCTGCTTGTAGCTTGGAAGCCTACCAAGGTCCAGAATGTGCAACGATTTTTCCAAGAAAGTTATCTGGTAACTATACACACTTTTTGAGAGAGAGACAAATCTCTGCTTCTGAGAGGAAGTCATTGGCTACATACTGTGTACAGAAGCTACATACTGTGTATATAAGCTATACTGTGTATAGAAGCTACATACTGTCTATAGATGCTACATTTTACAAATCTAGATTCTATAGCTATACCTGTACATAGTATACCCCTTACCTACTCTTACTAGTTACACTACTGGCCAGTATGACATACTAACATACTGTCTTTATACCTGTATCACTGTACATATTAATACTACAACTCTGTACATACATCTGATTAGCATTATTACTCAGTAGTACTAATTTATATATCTTTTACCCAGTTCAATCACCTGTACATTGTATATTACTATTGCACTTTACTGTTCCATTTGCACTCTGGTTGGATGCCAAACTTCTTTTCGTTGTACTGTACTTGTGCTGTATGAAGAAAATACACTTGAATCTAATCTAATCTAATCTAATCTAATCTAATATAATCTAATATAACATAATATAATCTATTCTAATCTAATCTAATATAATCTACATGGCTCACAGTGTCTTCTGTGCAGTAAAAAAGATATGGTGGTTATGTTTTTGTCGAATAGTATATCCATCTTAGTTTAATTGTGAATCTTTCAAGGAACCCAATTTTCATTATGAGGACATCGAACATGGGGTCACGACCTTTGGCAAAGGAGCAGGTAGAGAGGCCTCCAGAGCCGCTCTTCTGGGAGCAGGCGGGAGAACGCATGCCGATGCTGCTGAGGTGCCCGCTGGAGGAGCAGGTACCCGTACTGGAGGGGAGGAGACAGAGGTGTAGAGACGGAGGTGTAGAGACGGAGGTGTAGAGACGGAGAAATGAGAGAGGAGACGTGTTGAATGATATTATTGTGTATTGGTGACAAACTCCTGAAATTATACGCCACAATACTGCCGTCACAATTCAACGTATTGTGATGTAGCACGATGCTATAAACACTAACGTGTATTGTGATTCTACACAGTAAATTTCGCAGAGTAAATTTTACTCAAACTGAGTACATTTAACTCAAACTGAGTAAAATTTACTCTGCGAAATTTACTGTGTAGAATGTAAACGTTTTCAATATAAGGAAAACACTAGATATACAAATTCTAAGCAGAAACGTTGTTTCTTTAGTTTTCTTTTTGTTTTTTTTATCTGAACAGAGAGATTTGATTGATTGAACATTTTATTAACAGATTGCAGAATGGGTACAATACAGTACAGCTCAATACACACAATTGTTAAGGGGATGCAGACCAGAGAAAGACTTTCGTCTTGTTTACATCAGGGTCCCCCATTTTCAATTCATCATAACATATGACATACATGACATACAGATAGACAGTACATTCACATGTGTATTCCTCAGTCGGACACTAATAGTTAGAAAATAAATAATGTATACAGATAGTGATTGTATCTTTATCTGCTATAAGGTTGACATTGTATCATAAAATGTATGGTCTCTCATTAAAGGTCTGTAAAAAGTACAGTGAAAAATATCACCACACTGAGCACCAAACGGCCAAATCAAATTAGAGCATCATAATAAAACAGAGCATCATAATAAAACATAGAGCATCATAATAAAACATAGATCATCATAATAATAAACAGAGCATCATAATAAAACATATAGCAACCCCATAAAACACTCCCTACCCTCTCCTATTCTATACTTCACTGGCTAGCCATTTCTTTGTGGCACGTCTAAAGCTTCCCCCCTCTTCAGGGCCACTGGAAGCTTGTTCCACTCCAGTGCTGCAGAATATAAAAAAGTATTTGTGCCCATTAGTGAGTTGAATTTTGGCAGAATAAAATCCGTACTGCTCCTTCTAGTGGAGTATGAATGATTGTCACGGAATCGATTAAAGTAATTGGTGTATGTGTAAACCACTTGGCAATAAAGACCTTTCTGATTCTGATTCTGATACTGGGACAACGCACAAGCCCACCACAGTATGTTTTGACACCAAAGGCTGTTAAAGGAACACGCCAACATTTTGGGAAATTAGATACCAGTTTCCTCTCTGTCCGTTCAGTAGAAAGCTATCTGGCTGCATGTTAGCCTAGCTTAGCACAATGAATGAAAGCAGACAGTGCCGGTTAGCCTTCGGGAGAGGTGTTAGTTGGACAATGCCTAGGCTAACCGGCACTGTCCGCTTCCATTAATTGTGCTAAGCTAGGCTAACGTGCAGCCAGACATCTTTCTACTGAACGCACAGAGAGGAAACTGGTATATATCTTCTTGTCTCTCTCTGGAGAAGACGATAAGCTAATTTCGCCAAATGTTGGCGTGTTCCTTTAAGTAGTTCCATCTATGAGCGTATGCTATATATACTTGCTATGTATACTTCAGCCCGTGCGGTGCTCCTCCCAGTACCTCTGCTCGTGGATGCTCATGCGCTTGTATTTGATGCGGGCCTCGATCTTGGCGGCGATGTTGTCACACAGCTTGGTCATGGATTCCTCCTGAGGCGTGGTCACGCCGCTGTCCTGCGGAGTCTCTGAACACGAGGAGGTCTTCATCTGGTTGGTCTGAGCGCGGCACACCGCTGTGTACTGCACAATGCTCTCCTCTGAAGAGAGAGACAGAGAGGTATTTCATAATGTAGCCAGAAGCAGAGGTAAAACTAGGTGCTCTAGTGAGTACAGTGTTTTACAACAAAAAAGTCTTCAGGCGCTCATGGGTCTTTGGGACAAAGACAACTGGAACAAGACGGGATCCCAGGCACTTAGTATTACAGGAAGAAAGAGGAGTCAAAAAGCTTTTATTGTGACATAATTTTAAAAAGCTTTTCACTTTTTATTATCTTTCTTCCTGCAATGCAATACTTTTTTTGAGTGCCTGGGATGTGTCTTGTTCCGCATGTGTCCAGAATTTGAACTCTTAAGATTTGGAGGTTGTCGAGGTACATTGAAATCGGATAAAACCTGAATGTTAAAGGAACATTCCACCACTCCTATTCCCAAACTATAAAACAGCTGTGTACAAATTAATTAGGTTTTCGAGTTATTCGGTTATCGGTATTCCAGGAAGTAGCCTATGAAATACAGCTCAGTGAAATTGAGTCCTTATTAGTAATCGGATGGAATCAAATGTTGTTTATAGTTTATGGTGTATGCCGCCATGTTGAAATGATGTCAGATAACTGCAATAACTAACTGCTTCTAGAGTTTCTTACTTGGAATTCCAACTTTGAGGGCTGTTGTTCAATTACATTCTTCCTAGTTTTCAGATTCAGTTTTCTCCTAGTAGGTCAGATTCTTCCTAGTAGGTTAGTTTTTCCCTACTGTAGGTCAGATTTCTCCTAGTAGGTCAGATTCTTCCTAGTAGGTCAGATCTTACCTAGTAGGTCAGTTTTTTCCTAGTAGGTCAGTCAGTGGTCAGTGTTTTCCTAGCAGGTAATATTTGTCCTAGCAGGTCATATGTGTCCTAGTAGGTCAGATTCTTCCTAGTAGGTCAGATTCTTCCTAGTAGGTCAGATTATTCCTAGTAGGTCAGATGTTTCCTAGTTCCCACCACAACTCTCAAACCAAAAGAAAGTATAGTTTTGGGACAGGCCAATGTGTTAGATTATGGACCTAATACCGTAGATCAGATCTCTCTGATTGGCCTTATCAATTACAATCAATTTGATCGTTGATCAGTTTTATCTGAAAAGTAAATGACAATTAAATCGACTGTATGGTACAGTAGCAACTGCTATTCATGCTAGTTAGAGAGGACAGCAGCTAAGCCACCTGAGACGAGGCTGTGGCTCAGCTGGCGGGAGGACATCTCGTTGTTGAACTTGTGCTGCGCGGAGCAGAGGTTACACAGGTACTTGGCCGTCTTGGAGCGGTCTGTGATGAACGTGTGCTTCTTCTTGTTTCCTCGGCTTTCTATCACAAACTTACGCCTCTGTGGGGAAACAGAAACGGCGGGAAGGTTCAGTCAACTTCAGTGCTCGTCAATGGAAACGGCTGTTTTCATTATTAGTCTTGTACATTTTGTCAAATAGCCGGTCATCTTTATACAGGTTTCCTCACATGCCGGGGTAAGAAATGGTCTGTGTTGCTTGGAGATTGATCATGCGATGCACTGTGCACCAGCTTTAGCTGTTTAGCAAGAGATTATTTAACCCCTGTGTTCGCGTTTTTGTTACTCACCCAGTGTTCGCGGGTCTGGTAGACCCACAACATTATTGGGATTTTAAAATAATAAAGCCATAACAATTTATGTAACAATACTTAACAGGTGTTAACTTTATCTCAATTACAAGCTATTCATTTTTTTGTGATAATTATTCAATAAATAATTGATCCATTATAATCAAGACATGAATGGAATAAATCATGTTTATCTTGACAAATATTAATGAAAGTACCATGAAATGAATGAAAGTACCATATTTGTTTTCACATACATTTTCCACACTTACCACGTATGTAATATTAAAGTGTAGTAGTGTGTGAATGAAAATGTTTTCTTGTATATGTTCTTCACAGAAAATGTGCCAAATAATAAAATAATAACTCGTTGTATCATTTCCCTTTTAGTAAACATTGAAAACGGGTCACACAGACCTGAACACCACACAAGGGTTAAAGAAAGAAGTGAACTCTGATCAAGCAAACAAAGCGAAATACATTTGCAAACCGGAAGCAAACACGATTTGTGTGGATTGAAGGTGAAGAAAACACTGTGCTGGTAAACCGGTTCCTTACATCTTCTTGTATTTACATTTACATGTAATGTAAAGAGACAAAAACACGTTTGGACTCACGTTGGAGGAGATGCTCGCCGTGTCCTTCCAGTTAAAGGTCTGACTGGTAGAGCGGCAGCCATCTTTGATTTCGTAGATGATGACTCCTTTGACGCTCACACCGAGGATGATCTCCCCTTCGACGGGCTTCTTCTCGCGCATCACGCGGTAGAACAACACGCCGTACTCAGGCAACTGTTGGCTCACCTGGGAAGGGAGAACGGTCTTCATGAGTATCTGTGTTTTCATTAGGTTCCACCAAATGACATGTATGCTAGGTTATCTGTCATTGCCCTTGACCAAGGTACTGGTGTTACAACTGGAGCTGGTCCCTTGACCAAAGTATTGGCATTACAACTGGAGTTGGTCCCTTGACCAAGGTACTGGCAGTACAACTGGAGTTGGTCCCTTGACCAAGGTACTGGCAGTACAACTGGAGTTGGTCCCTTGACCAAGGTACTGGCATTACAACTGGAGTTGGTCCCTTGACCAAGGTACTGGCATTACAACTGGAGTTGGTCCCTTGACCAAGGTACTGGCAGTACAACTGGAGTTGGTCCCTTGACCAAGGTACTGGCATTACAACTGGAGTTGGTCCCTTGACCAAGGTACTGGCAGTACAACTGGAGTTGGTCCCTTGACCAAGGTACTGGTAGTACAACTGGAGTTGGTCCCTTGACCAAGGTACTGGCAGTACAACTGGAGTTGGTCCCTTGACCAAGGTACTGGTAGTACAACTGGAGTTGGTCCCTTGACCAAGGTACTGGTAGTACAACTGGAGTTGGTCCCTTGACCAAGGTACTGGCAGTACAACTGGAGTTGGTCCCTTGACCAAGGTACTGGCAGTACAACTGGAGTTGGTCCCTTGACCAAGGTACTGGCAGTACAACTGGAGTTGGTCCCTTGACCAAGGTACTGGCAGTACAACTGGAGTTGGTCCCTTGACCAAGGTACTGGCAGTACAACTGGAGTTGGTCCCTTGACCAAGGTACTGGCAGTACAACTGGAGTTGGTCCCTGGGCACCGCACTGTATGGCTGCCCACTGCTTCTAAATAATTAGGATGGGTCTAATGCAGAGGACGGATTTACCCAAGGGGATTAATAAAGGTACAACTTAATTAAACGTATTTGTACAGGAAATTGGCACATTTATTGTGTCTAATAATTACCTACTTAATGTCTACTCCAGAGACCTGCGAGTTCCAAAGAGAGATAACGATAATGCTGAAGCTAGCTTTTTATCTCTTTGTCTATAAAGGAATCTGACCTAATCAGAGATTGATGAACAATTAATACAGATTTAAAATGCACTAAGTCCTTGTCCTCAGCAGCTTAAAGACTAAGTTTAATGTTCAGGACAAGTAATATTGGATGACGATGTTGACGAGGGGCGACAGTGGCTCAGGAGATAGAGCAGTCGTCTGGTAATTGAGAAGGTTCTCGGTTCAATTCCCACTCCTCCCAGGCAGTGTGTCGAAAGTATCCTTGAGCAAGACACTTAACCCATAATTGCTCCCAGTGAGCAGCTTGGTACCTTGCATGGTTTTCTCTGCCGTGAATGTGTGAGTGAATGGGTGAATGTGAGGAACAAAAATTGTAAAGCGCTTTGGATAAAAGCGTTATATAAATGCACCATTTACCATTTTTTCCTCAAATGTCATCATTTTGGTGAAGCTTGGAATGGCTCTACACACACCATGTGGTCATAGCTGTCCTACAATCAACACTACTGCAGTGTCTCTATTGGAAGTGTATGAATGACGAAACAGTCCAAGGGGTCGCTTTCCTTTAAGTTCAGGGAACTCTTTTCTTTGTAAAAAATGAATTACTGCAATGTCTGAGTCTGAGATTAGCTTGAGATTGGGGGTTCAGGTGGTCCCAGTGACAGATTACCTTATTAACAGTAAATATTCATAAAGGAATGCTCCCATTGGCCCTTGTCTCGTTACCTTGAGGAACTCCAACTCTGATTCGTCGGCGAGCATCTGGGCGTTGTTGGCGTGTAACCGTAGTAACTCCTCTCTAATGTAAGGCAAGGCACGCTTCTCCATCACACTTTTAGAGACGTACTGGTCGGGGCGGAAGTAGTTCTTCCCATACACCTGCACACAGCCAATCAGAAAAAGGATGTGGTTCTTATCATACAGCTGCACACAGCCAATCAGAAAGAGGATGTGGTACACCTGCACACAGCCAATCAGAAAGAGGATGTGGTTCTTATCATACACCTGCACACAGCCAATCAGAAAGAGGATGTGGTTCTTATCATACACCTGCATACACAGCCAATCAGGCAACGACAATTTTCCAATTAGGTGATGGTAGTGAAAGATATCACTGGTTTTCATATGGTTATAACAACATGTATGTAAAGTAAATATCTATATAGATATTAGTTTAACAGGCCCTGTGTGTGTGTGTGTGTGTGTGTGTGTGTGTGTGTGTGTGTGTGTGTGTGTGTGTGTGTGTGTGTGTGTGTGTGTGTGTGTGTGTGTGTGTGTGTGTGTGTGTGTGTGTGTGTGTGTGTGTGTGTGTGTGTGTGTGTGTGTGTGTGTGTGTGTGTGTGTGTGTGTGTGTGTGTGTGTGTGTGTGTGTGTGTGTGTGTGTGTGTGTGTGTGTGCGTGTGTGTGTGTGTGTGTGTGTGTGTGTGTTAAACTCTACGACAGACATTTTCTCTGTAAGCAGGGCCTGTGGGATAGATAAGGCGAACCAGGCACAGGGCTCAGGGTCGACATTCTTGAGATGGCACAGTCTGGCCATCACTTGGAAGTGATGGGGGCAGGGCAGAGCGAGAGTAGGAGAGAGAAAGCGTCCTTTTTACAGAGAGACAGCCCGTGCCAGGGGTGAGCGAGAGAGTTAGAGAAATATTGCACAAGAGAGAGAGAGACTTTAAGACTTTAAGCTATCAGTCTTCCGGTAACAGAGCCAGACGAGCTTTTGACAGCGAGACAGACTGACATCGAGCTGGCTGGAGGGGGGGGGGGGGAAACCACGAGCAGAGGCCACCACGAGGACAGGCCGCAAGCGTGAACCTAGGAGAGATAGCTTAGGGCTAACAGACAGGCTAAGGGCTAACAGACAGGCCGCAGGACCACCAACGAGAGATAGAATCTATTAATCTAGTTTCTTATACCTCTAAAAGACTTTCAATTCGTTCATTCTGTACGAGATGCTGGGTTTATGGAAATAAACATCCTGCTGATATGAGACGACGACTCCAAGTACATTATTTTGTCCGGATGCATTAACGGGGACAGTGTTACAGCCTCGACAAACAACAAACACAATGCAGAGACTTCACGGAAGCTGATAACAATCAACGAGGAAGCTGTCAACACCATAATCGTACAGTAGTGACCAATATATGATGGAAATACCATGATATTACTAAACCATATATTATTTAAGTACAAAAGTGATGGTGATACATAACTTTTACCACGGTAAATGGTTTATACAATGGTTGGTACCATGGTAAAGCTGAAATAACCATCATACTACCATGATACTTTTTCATAAAGGGAATGATTGGATTGAAACCCAGAATGTCGTTGCTGACAGTGGATCCTCACAGAGTATTGAAGGTCTACAGGGACACGTGGTAAAAAGTGAAAATGTTCTGTAGAAGTTAAATATCACTTAAAAGTATGTTTTTTCAAATACATGTTTGCCCAGAGATGCAGTGTGTATGACTGTACCTCAGGCATGACGTCTCCGTACTCAGCCTGCAGGCCCAGGGCCCCCAGGTACAGAGAGGTCTCCTCATGGCAGGACAGACACTCTTCCAACAGGTCCTTCCTCAGCTGGAGGTAGTACTGGTGACGGGTCAACTTGTGCCTGATGGAAACACACCACACAGGTGAGGAGGTGCGGGTTGTGCCTGGCTGTGTGACGTCAACTTGTCAGCATGAAAGTAACCGCACCAGGATAGCTTAGCAGGTAGATAATCAGACCACGTTGTCGCTTTTGGGATTTACTCCACACCCATTTATTATTAAAAACATAAAAATAGGCCTATGATGACCATACGATGCCTGGTCATACGGCATTCATTCAATGTACATATAACAACAAATGGTTATCACAGACACTAGCCACATCGCTACTAGAGAACTAGACAAGTTAGCGCTGCTGTCGGACGGCAGGTGGAACAGGAAGAGAAGCGAGTCACTGGCTCAAGTAAATCAAATTAAACCTGTTGCTACATCAGGTACAAACAATGGAGCGCCACTTAGTGACTAAACATGGCACTGCAACTAAATAATAACACAAAAATATAATAACAGGCACATTTGTGACTGTTAGTGGGTGACGGGGTGGGGGTTGCTGTGAGGAGCGACTCATTCGGTGAGTTCACCAGTGAGTGATCCAAATACTAGAAAATGCATTTTACTTACAAAAGCAGAGAAATGTCAGTGACATAGAATTTGACTCTGAAGAAAAGGACAAAGGAGGTCGAAGGCACTTTCTTCCAACTCTCTGGGGCAACTTTGGAGAGCTTGGTGTCGTTCTCCAAGAAGAAGAACTCGTTGTCTAAACAGAGAAGAGACATGCAGGGATACGGTTGATATATACACTAATTATTACATACCACTGTATACAATAATACTGTACATGCATTAGCTTAGCATATGTACTCCATAGCTTTGTCATATTCTCATTCACCCATTGCACATTTGGGTGTCAGCAGTGGCCTGAAATATAGAGAAGCAGGGTTGTGACAGGAGAGTTGTTGTTGTTCAAATCCAAGGACCAGCAAGAAAATCACGAATACCCAGTTCAATCACCTGTACATTTTATGCTACTATTGCACTTTACTGTTACATTTGCACTCTGGTTGGGTGCCAACCCTGTTTTCCTTGTACTGTACATGTGCTGTATGATGACAATACATTTGAATCTAATCTAATATTGGGTGAAAATGTGACAACATGACAACATTTCTGAAGTCATTGGCTGTCATGGGAACAAAGTTATTATAAATAATACATTTGAATGTAGTCTAATCTAATCTAAAAGTAACAAATGTAAATCAAATCAAATGGATCACATTGTCAGATTACCGTCGATGTAGGCAAGGCCAAAGTAGAAGTGCTCCACCAGGTTGGAGTGAGCTACGATCATGTCCAGCACGTCCTCTCCTCTGGACTTCACCTCACACCTGACCAGGACCCTCTGGCCACTGGGCATCACCACGCTCACCTCCCTCTGGGTGGAGGCCGACTTCCCTTTCTTTGACTGCCGAGGACAGAAAGACACTTTGAGACATTTTGAGACGCAATCAAATGCATTGTGACTTGATAGGAATGTACTGCAGGTATGTATGTATGTGTACAATTTTGGGGAGACAGGCTCCAGTACGTTCAAAACTCAGCTGCCAGGGTTCTCACCCGCACCAACCCCTGGCAGCACATCACCCCCACCCTCATCCACCTTCACTGGCTCCCCATCAATTCCTGCATCACCTACAACCCCTCCTGATCACTTATAAGTCCCTCCATGCTCTGGCACCGCAGTACCTCACTGACCTCCTCCACCCCCCACTCAGTCACGGTCCCTGTGATCCTCGGACACTGGTCAGCTCTCCATTCCCCGAACCAGACTGCGGACCTTTGGGGACAGAGCTTTCAGCGTGGCAGCAGCTCCCACCCTCTGGAACTCCCTCCCCACAGAACTCCCTCCCCGCAGAACTCCGCAACGCCCCAACTCCTTCAAAAAAAACTCCTCAAAACTCACCTCTTCAACATGGCCTTTGACCCCTAACTTCCTACATTGAATGTTGTGTGTCTGTCTACCATGTTTGTTATTGTTATTTTTCACCCTATGTAAAGCGACCTTGGGTTTTATGAAACCAAGTTATTATTATTATTATTATTATTATTATTTATTATTATTATTATTATTATTATTATTATTATTATTATTATTATTATTATTATTATTATTATTATTATTATTATTATTATTATTATTATTATTATTATTATTATTACAGGTACCATCAGTGCATGCTTTTTGGACAGGTGTGGAAATCACAAACCCTTAACCCTATCAGTGTTAGTGCTAGCGGTACCTAGCATCTATAATATTTCAATGGTTATTCTTTGGGTGAATACTTTTGTCCCCATATGAGCTGATATCGATACAGCTGATGATTTTTGTAAGAAGTTTAGTACAAACAAGGTACAAAACCATCAGTCAACAGTCGGCCATACATTGAACTGATTTTGACTGTAAACCTTTTTTTGTCAACGCTATGCTGCAATTTCTTTTTAATCTCATGCTGTTTCTATTACTTCTCTTGTCCTACTTTGTGTTGATGATGCTGCTGTGATGCCCAGGAGCCAGGAAACAAAGAATCTCACTCCTCTATGGTGTAAAAGAACAGGGACGTCACGTGACAATGAAGTCTGACTCTGTTATTTTATAATTAGCCCAAATTGGCTGGTAGCGAACGCCTGCCAGTGCAGCTGTGAATCCCTAGTTAGTGCAATGCCTTCTACTCACTGAGTTATACAAGACCACATGACCTCCTAAATACAGACCATCTGTACTTCAACAAAGTGTGGTGTAGTATCACAAACCTCTGCGTAATTCTCACTGCCTGGTCTGGTTTGGTTATGTTGTAAAATACCAAGCTGGATGACTTTTGTAATCAGAAGATACAGTGGAGATGCTTATTTCCAGAGCATCTAGGCTTTAGCTGTTTATTTAATTTCATTTAATTTCAAACCTTTATTTAAACCCGAAAGGCAACTGAGGTTTCCCTCATTTACAGTCACGTCGAGTGTACATACAGAAATGAGCAAAAAAAAATGCATATAAAATCACAACAAGACGAGGCAAAAGGCAAGGATAACAAACCAATTAAAACATGTACAACTTGAGTGACAAAGGTTGGAGATCAGGGCTTTAAACTCTGCAACAGAGGGGAGAATCTCAAGCGTTAAGGACTGTTGGAGTTCATTCCATGAGCTACAGGGGCATCATAGCAAACAGAAGAAAAGGAAGATCATCTTCACTAATGTAGGCAGGTGAGCCGACGCCTGGTCCACCCACAGCTGAATATGCATATTTCTATCTCTGCAAGTGTTCCAGAACTCACCACAATGGATCCAGGCAGCTCCAGGACAACCAGCGGCTCATCTTGCATTCTAATGAACTCAGGACCCATGTCCTGCAGGAGAAACCCATGAAAGACAGTGAATAAAGACCACCTGGGTGTTTGGAAGCTGTCTCTATTGTTTTAACCATGCAGTCATTACTTATGTAACAGACCGTTATTTGAACCCAAGTTTCCTGTACGGGAAGCCTGTAACTGTTCCGCAACTGTAAGTTACTTCCGGGGTAGGCCTGATTGGCCCCGACAGGCACGTGACGCGCAACTTTCTCTGCCGCGCGGCACGCTCCGCGGAGCGGAGCGGCAGAGCTTGCGGAATTATGTTACCGCCCTAATCCGCCATGTTTTTCATTCGGCGCTTCAGCTCACCTGGCAGAGCAGCAGTCCTGCGGTCCTGCGGTCCGTTGTTGACGAGTTCGAATCCCATCAAATTTTTTTTTTTTAACGTGATTTATTTTTTGACGTGTATTCTTTCGCCGGTTAAGGTTAGGCATGGTTAAGGTTAAGGTTAAGGTTAGGCATTGTTTCGGAGTTGGTTAAGGTTAGAACGGTTAAGTTTAGGCGCTGTTAAGGAGCTGGTTAAGGTTAGAGTTTGTGTTAGAGAATGGCAATATTCTTTCTATGGTTAAGGTTAGGCATGGTTAAGGTTAAGGTTAAGGTTAGGCATTGTTTCAGAGTTGGTTAAGGTTAGAACGGTTAAGTTTAGGCGCTGTTAAGGAGCTGGTTAAGGTTAGAGTTTGTGTTAGAGAATGGCAATAGACAGCCTATTTCCGCGCGACAGCTCTCAGCAGCCTCGTTGCGCGTCCTGAGTTTGCCGCGTCACGTGCCTGTCGGGGCCAATCAGGCCTACCCCGGAAGTAACTTACAGTTGCGGAACGGGTACAGGCGTACGGGAACAGATCTACAGGTCAGCCAATGGGGAACTGGCCGTGTATATATCAGGCTTCTACAAAACCTCAGGCAGGTATACTCTAGTCTAGTAAACTTGGAGAACAAAATTACTGATAATGGTCAATTAAATTGTTTGAAACTAGGTATGTCCGATATTATCGGCCGATATTGGCATTAAAATGTAATATCGGAAATTATCGGTATCGGTTTAAAAAAAATAAAATTTTATAAACTTTTTTCTTTTTTTACATTTATTTAACCTTTATTTACCCAGGCAAGCAAGTACCGGTAAGAACAAATTCTTATTTGATTTATTGTCAAAAGTATGCATAATGTTGTGTTAATTCCACGACAAGAGATATGTAATGTTAATTACCTGAGATTATTCAGTTTTTTTGGGGGGGAAACCCTGCATATATCGGTATCGGTTGATATCGGTATCGGAAATTAAGAGTTGGACAATATCGGTACAGTATATCGGATATCGGTAAAAAAGCCAATATCGAACATCCCTATTTGAAACCGATCCATACTTCCAGACGTGATAAATAGATCCCAGAAAGGTACTGTAATCAAAACCCCTTCATAGAGTAATTCGACCCAGGCCGTGGACCATTTAGTAGCGCAAAGAAAAGATAAAGTTGTCTAAAAAAAGAAATAAAAAATTTGGGGTATTTTGAAGAATTGCCACTTCCGTTTTCGCCTCACTCCAGCGTACTTGACTTAGTCGCAGGTTTTTGTGTGCATCAGTAAGTCGGCAAGCTAACCTTGCTACAATGGCATGCAAAACATGTCACTGGAGAGCTTCTTTGAAAAGGGAGAAAGAGCCTACGATGAGACAATAGAAGGGTCTCAGAGTGCCAGAAAAAATAAAGCTGCATTTAAAATATACTGTAGGTTGCATCTATTTGCATATATTGTATATGTTTTATAAACCATTTATTATAGATTATGCAAGTTTTATATAACAACAACAACATCATATACTGTACAAATAATAAAAACATCAAGAAGAAAAGAAACAGTCAAAAGAATAAACACCAGGCAGCTGTCTTAATAGCCTGTGTGACCTCTAGCTTTTCTCTCACGCGGTTCATAAATGGACTCAGAACTGTGAGTCTCGGAGCCGCTCCGACCCTGCAGACTTCAGCATTGTTTTGGAACTCTAAGTCATTTTCATTTAACGCTATTGAATTTCAATGGTAATTTATGAACGTTTCATATTCTTCCTTAAAAATTGGAACAGATATTTGAGAAGCTAATTGCTGCTAATTGGAGAGATGATATCTATACTTAAACCAGCATTGATATTGGAATAGTAAACAGTATTGGTAAATGGTAAATAAACAGCATAGTAAACACTATTTAATTTCAATGATATTGTTGTGGAATATTTTAAATGACAGTGAACTGTTAGAAATTAAAATTAGTCAAATTGTATCAAAAATAGAACACAGTTCATTATCTGTTTCCATGGCCACAGAAAGAGTATGAGCAGTTTATAATCAGACACACAAGCGTCTGACCAGAAAGTGACGCGAGCTCTGGTAAAACTTACAATAAAATAAATACATAATTGACATGACGTACATAAAATGACCAGATATGACAAGAAAGGTAAACAAAAAATGCCCAAAGATGAGAAAATCAAAACAAAAGATGGGTTTAGGGCTTTGTCGTGTCTCACACAAGAACTGGAGACAAGATTAACAAGAAAAGAACCTTGGACGTCTCATATCTACATCAAACTGTTTTGGGCCTTGAGGGTTGTTTTAAGAAACACTGTCACAAAGACTGTCGCCCTAGTGTCTGAGTTGTATAGTTAAACTATATCAAGGCTGTACAGAGAATATGTATTTAACACAGAGCTATGGACATGATAATATTTTCCAAGACAGTATCAATTTAGAAAGTAATTATTTGAGGGAGGATATCTAGATTTAAACCAGCATTGGATTTCAAACACTAAGTCGTTTAAATGTAACACTATTTAATTTCAATGGTAATATATGAGGATATCTAGACTAAAAGCAGCATTCGGAACTCTACCTTGTTTGATTTTAACACTATTGAATTTCAATAGTAATTAAAAAAAGGTGAATACTGTACAAAAAATGTTTGTTGATTGTTGTGAGTATGAAAATAAATATGTTCACTTCCCCACAGGCACCTATAGGTGCTGAAGATATAAATGGAATATGAGAATATCCAATAGCCAATATCAAACCAACTGTACCCCATTTGATAGAATAGTACTCTGGTAAAAGTAAAAGGACTCTATTCAAAATTCTACTTAAGTAATAGCATAAAAGTAAATATTGAATGTATGTAAGTAAATACACATTCTGTATGGCGTACTACAGGATTATAATGAGAGCTCCTAAATTCTCAATGCATCAACCTCTGTGTGATGTCAACTGGTTGTTCATCCACTTATGCTGGTTGTGATTCCTTCCGTTTGACATTGACAGACTTACACATTAAATGTACATTATGTTTTCCATCTTATCATATGTTTTGGATTAAAATAAAGTACAGTAACTCGCAGGGTTTGTATAAATGTAGTAGAGGAAAATAAATTAGGAAACTTCCTTTGAAGTGTAGTATAGTAAATGTATTGAGATCCCTAAACTGGAAATACTCAAGTAAAGTATCCTAAAAACTGTATTTAAATACAGTAGTATTTACCTCCCCAACAGGTCTTAATGACTACAGACCGGTGGCACTCACCTCTGTGGCCATGAAATGTTTTGAGAGGCTGGTTAAGGATTACATTTGTGCCTCCCTCCCCAGCGATATGGACCCTATGCAATTTGCATACAGGCCAAACAGGTCCACTGACGATGCGGTCTCCCAAGTACTGCACAGCACCCTCTCTCACCTAGACTGCCAGAAGGGGGGCTATGTGAGACTGTTGTTCATTGACTATAGCTCAGCGTTCAACACCATAGTCCCCACCAGACTGGTGGACAAGCTGATCGAGCTGGGTCTGAGCTCCGCTCTGAGCGCCTGGATACTGGACTTTCTGAGTGAAAGGCCCCAGGCGGTCAGGGTGGGGGGTCAGACCTCCAACACCATCACCCTGCTGTATTCACTATACACACATGATTGTGTGGCCAAGTTCAGCTCCAACTCCATAGTGAAGTTTGCGGACGACACAGTGGTGGTGGGGCTGGTCTCTGACAACGACGAGAAGGCCTACCGGGAGGAGGTTGAGGTACTGGAACGCTGGTGCCAGGACAACAGCCTGCTCCTGAACATTGGTAAAACCAAGGAGCTGATCGTGGATTTTAGGAGAACACAGCAGGACACACACACACCACTGAGGATAAACTGGGCTACCGTGGCCAGGGTGAGCAGCTTCAAGTACCTGGGGGTCCACATCTCAGAGGATATGACATGGACAACACACATAGACTCCGTCGTAAAGAAGGCGAAGCAGCGCCTCTACCACCTGAGACAGTTAAGGAAGTTCAGAGTATCGGGGAAGATACTCCAGTCCTTCTACTCCGGAGCTGTAGAGAGCATCTTGACTGGAAACATCACTGCCTGGTATGGAAACAGCATGGCACAGGACAAGAAGGCCCTTCAGAGAGTGGTGCGCTCAGCTGAGCGTACTACGGGTATTGCACTACCACCCCTGCAGGTCTTATATAACAAGAGGTGCAAATCCAGAGCCTGCAGAATAATGAAAGACCCTCACCACCCCAACAACAGCCTGTTCAAGCTGCTGCGGTCAGGCAAATGCCTGCGAACACCAGCAACTAGGACAGAGAGACTTCGGCTTAGCTTCTTCCCCCAGGCCATCAGAGTCTTGAACACTGAACTCTCCACACACAAGCACACATGAGCACACACACAACACACACACTGTATACGCTCACACACTAGCAGTCACTTTAACATGAACACACACACATGCTGCACACGCTCACACTCATGGTCACTTTACACAATGAAAGGTCACTTTAAAAACAAGAACGGGAGTGGTTCTTGTATAGTAAACAGATGGATAGCAAGCTAGCATAAGGACACATAGTATAACTGTAGATTGTATAGTATAGCATTGTATAGTAGTGTACATAAGACCCAGTGCCTCATCCGAAGCTAACAGTGTATTGCACTATCGCAGGACCTAGCATGTCTTACCATGCTTTTTGTAAACTTCATGTACCTGATATGTCTTTATTCTTATTACTTGTATTATTGCACAAATGTTTTATTCTCATCCTATTGTCAAGTCAAGAGTTTTATTTGTCACGGCATACAAGTATACAATGAAATGCGGGTGGTCTTGCCCGCAACGATGTGCAATACAGTAGTATAACATATAATAGAATCCAATAAAACAACATTGTGCAATAAACAGGTAACATAGTGGGGCATCTCGGTATTTGTACATAAGTTATTGGATTCTTATTATTGTATTATTGTATTATTGCACAATCGTTGCGGGCAAGACCCCCCGCATTTCACTGTATACTTGTATGCCGTGACAAATAAAACTCTTGACTTGACTTGAGTAGTAAACATACTTTCTTTCCTCCCCTGGGTTCTCTACTTTCTTTGTTACTGTACCTATTCACTAATGCATATTTGGTAACATCAAGCTATTCTCTAGATATCATATTAACAACTGTAATCATGGGTTTTTATAGGTTTTCATTGCATTATCATTTCATATAACTTTGCTCATGAAATGAGAATTACTGCAGATGTACTTTGACACTAATGCCCAGCAATGAAGTCTGGAAACTGGTAAGAAACTACCCTTCAAACAAATCAGTGAAAGAGCGAGAGAGAGCAAGAGAGGAGAGAATGAAAGTAAATGAGAGAGAGATAAAGTGTGTGGTTGTGTGTGTGAGAGAGAGAGAGAGAGAGAGAGAGAGAGAGAGAGAGAGAGAGAGAGAGAGAGAGAGAGAGAGAGAGAGAAAGAGAAAGAGAAAGAGAGAGAAAGAGAGAGAGAGAGAGAGAGAGAGAGAGAGAGAGAGAGAGAGAGAGAGAGAGAGAGAGAGAAGAGAGAGAGAGACTTATTGAGTATGTATACCATTTCTCTATGTCTCTCTTTGTGCTTATGAGTTTTAGTGGGTTTTCCTTGACAAAGTAAACTAATTAGAGGTAGTTGATGACGAGAAAAAGTCCTGCACTATGTAAAAAAAACATCTTCTATCTATGAATCACAGTAAACTAGACACTGCCTCTTTAAAGCGACTCCTCCCCTGGACAACTATGACCAGGAAGCACCTCCCACCCCACACGATCAGAGTTAACCAGGAAGCACCTCTCACCCACACGATCAGAGTTTACGCTTCCTGTGAAAACAAAACGTATAGAGTGTCGTTGTCTTGAGAAGAATAAAGAATAAGATGGCGCAGCAAGGAGTTGATCTGGACCGGGACCAGTTCTGCTGTTCTGTCTGTCTGGATCTGCTGAAGGATCCGGTAACTATTCCCTGTGGACACAGCTACTGTATGGGCTGTATTACAGACTGCTGGGATCACGATGATCAGAAGGGGATCTACACATGTCCCCAGTGCAGGGAGACTTTTAATCCGAGGCCTGTTCTGAAGAAAAGCAACATGCTGGCTGAAGTGATAGAACAACTAATGAAGACAGGACTCCAAGCTGCTCCTCCTGATCACTGTTGTGCTGGACCTGGAGATGTGGCCTGTGATGTCTGCACTGGGAGAAAGCAGAAAGCCCTCAAGTCCTGCCTGGTATGTCTGGCTTCTTACTGTGAAACTCACCTCCAGTCTCACTATCAATCTGATACCTTTAAGAAACACAAGCTGGTCAAAGCCTCCACACGGCTTCAGGAGAACACCTGCTCTCGTCATGATGAAGCTATGAAGATTTTCTGTCGTACTGATCAGCAGTGCATCTGTTATTTGTGTTCCATGGATGAACATAAAGGCCATGATACAGTCTCAGCTGCAGCAGAAAGGACAGAGAGACAGAAAGAGCTTGGCATGCGTCAGCAGAAAGTCCACCAGAGAGTCCAGGAGAGAGAGAAGCAACTCAAAGAGGCCCAACAGGCTGTTGATTCTCTCAATCGCTCTGCTGATAAAGCAGTGGAGGACAGTGAGATAATGTTTACTGAGCTGATACGCTCCTTGGAGACGAGGCTCTCTGAGCTTAAGAAGGTAATCAGAGCCCAACAGAGGACCACAGTGACTCAGGCTGAAGAACTGCAGAAGAGACTGGAGCAGGAGATAGCGGACCTGAGGAGGAGAGACACTGAGCTGGAGCAGCTCTCACACACAGAGGACCACATCCACTTTCTACAGAGTTACCCCTCCCTCTCCAGTCCCAGTGAGTCTACAGACTCACCCAGCATCAGTGTCCTTCCTCTCCTGTACTTTGCAGATGTGACTGAGGTCGTGTCTAAGCTGAGAGACAAACTAGAGGACGTTCTAAAAGAGCAGTGGACCAGAATCGCAACAACAGTGAATGTAGTTAATGTTTTACTGCCACCACCAGAGCCCAAGACCAGAGCTGACTTCTTACAATATTCCTCTCAGATCACACTGGACCCAAACACCACAAACAGACATCTGTCTTTGTCTGAGAGGAACAGAAAAGCAACATGGATGAAGCAAGAGCAGTCATATCCTAATCACCCAGAAAGATTTATTGAATGGTCTCAGGTTCTGGGTAGAGAAGGTCTGACTGGACGCTGTTACTGGGAGGTGAAGATGAGCAGAGGGGTTTCTGTAGCAGCCTCCTACAAAGACATTAGTAGAACAGGCACCAGGCCCAGGGTGGACAGTGCATTTGGATACAATTCCAAATCCTGGGCTTTAGAGTGCACACAAATTAGTTCCATCTTCAGACACAATAACAAGAGCATAACAGTATCGCCACCTTGGTCCTCTAGAATAGGAGTGTACCTGGACCACAGGGCAGGTACTCTGTCCTTCTACAGCGTCTCTGACACAATGACCCTCCTGCACAGAGTCAACACCACATTCACTCAGCCGCTCTATCCTGGACTTTGGTTATGTTTAGCCGCTGGGGAGGCTGAGTTTTGTGAGCTGAAGTAGAGTTCAGTGACATTCACAGCTCCTCTACCCAGGGGTTGGAATTTTAATTGATCTTGAATATGCTGAGTTGTGAAAGATGAGATAATTAGGAGTTACATTAATTCACTCCGCCACTCTATCGTTGTTCTGAGGGACACACACACACTATGTTTTGCTTTGTTTCTAGTTTCTAGCCTACCGGGGTAAAGTTTGTTTGATTGGATATTTGCATTTGGTCATTTTGAATTACTGTGGGATTTGGGCCTGTCTCTTCTCTCTCTGTTCCAAGGGGGGTTGGTAACAATGTGGTGGCCGGACCTCCATGGGGAGGTTGATTCAGCCTATACACTTTTCCCTCACCTCTTATCTCTGGGCAGCCGGGACACTTCATACGGGACACTCTATATTCAAGGCTTTCGGTTGAACCCATAGCCAGGATGTGTGGGGCATGGGTCAGTCATAAATGCAACTATTTTGTTTTAGAACAGACCCATCTGCGTTATCAAAAGAGCTCAAGGAGAGAGAGAGAGAGAGAGAGAGAGAGAGAGAGAGAGAGAGAGAGAGAGAGAGAGAGAGAGAGAGAGAGAGAGAGAGAGAGAGAGAGAGAGAGAGAGAGAGAGCGTTGTTCTTCTGGTGGCAGACTTTGAGGGAGACAGACCTATATAGGAGCTGGAATGAATGACCATTCATTGAATATTGTGCATTTTGTCTTTTTGTTCTTTTATTCTTACTAAATAAACGTGGACATCTAAACCCAGAAGGACCCGTGTGGATTGTGTTTTGTTATTTGATGATTCGTTGATTGATTAATTGATGCATTTTCAATTTGATATGTTATTTCGGACAAATGGGGGCCGCTTGACCACAAATTCCCGGCCTGCTTTTTGGTTGCCAGTCCGCCCCTGAACTTCGACCTGCAGGTCTGGATCAAACTCCACTTCACCGGTCATGTAATTTCTTCCTGTGAGAATACAATACTCCCAGCTGACGTCACGTTCTGGCCCACCTTGAGTTTCTTGTCGTTCAAACTGCTGGTGGACTCGAAGGAGGTGAGGGGTTGTCTGTTGGCATGGCGATGGCTGTCCAGGTAGGGGCTGTGCCAGCCACTATGATTCTCTCCATGGCGATGATCCCTGTCGTTCCAGAAGGGGGAAAACAAGCACAGTTTGATGGTGGTTGTCGTCCACATGAGGAAATCCCAGTTGATCTGTCTCAAACCCCGCCCTCTTCTCTTGATCCTCCAATCACAACTGCGACAGTTGAGATTGGAGGATCAATACAAGAGGGCAGGGTTTGAGATAGGTAATTATGGATAATTCTCTGTACGCCTTTTTATTTAAGGTGCAATATTTTCCTGAGACCCAGGGGGGAAAAAGTGTTGTAATTTTTTTCTTTTTTTACTTTACTCTATTCATATTTTACAAAATGTGCACTGTAGTGCACAACCAGACTTCATTGATCGTAAAACAATAAGAATCTTACATAGGAATTATGAAAATTGCATCCACATTCACAGTCTTTTCACTGGCCAAAAGGGTGTGTGACAAAGAAGAAAGGAGAACGTCAAATTTGATTCTTCTGAATTGCAATCCCTTTTCTGAAGAGCATCCAGAAGACTGATGGTCTTTATCAACTTCATATGGCTCTTCATCTTTCATCTCTCACACTTACATAGAGCCGTCTAAATAAACTAAATAAATATGAAACAAACATGCAGTACGTCCTGATGTGCACTACAGTGTACATTAATCAATTCATGTTTTTCCTCTGAAAATAAATGTTTAACTCTGACAACTCTCTCAAAATGCTCCTTAGATGTTTACTTACTAAAACAATCAAAATATAACATTCAAAAACATTGTAAATATGAATATCATGCTTATCTTTACTTTTAATTTTTTTTATTTTTTATCCTCTTTTTCTCCACATGATTTTCTATTTTTCTCCCCATCCCAATTTAGTCGTTATGCCAATTCCCCCCTCCCCTACCTGGTTGTTGTGCGCATGTTCCTCCTACTGGTCGGTACAAGGGAACCCTGAAGTCCACCACATGCTTCCTCCGACACATGTGGAGACTGCCAGTGGCTCTCTTCTCACCTGGCACCGACCGACACTGTTACCGTGAC